>NC_056744.1:1658707831-1658835331 GCF_019279795.1 Protopterus annectens
GTCTTGCATATGGAATTAATAGAATGCAGGATGCCATGAAGCCCAAAGCCTGCAGAATTTTTCTTGCAGATAACTGAGTTTTTGTTGCCAACATTTCACAGTAAGAAGTCAGTTGCTTTTGTTTGTCTGGCGTGAGATAAGCCATCTGGGCAGTTGTATTTAAGCTTGCACCCAGGAATATTATATCTTGAGAGGGTACTAGTTTTGATTTCTTTTCGTTTACTGTGTACCCTAGTCAAATTAGTAATCTTTTTACAAATGCCAGATGTCTTAGTAAAATGTCCCTGTTCTCTGCTTGAATGAGGCAGTCGTCCAAGTAGGGATATATTTGAATTCCTCTTTGTCTGCAAAATGTAATTACTGGTATTAGGCATTTTGTGAAGACCCTGGGCGCAGTAGATAAGCCGGCAGTGCAGAGAATTGGTAGTGCATTGATCCAGCTATGAATCTGAGGTATCTTCTGCAAGATTTTCTGATTGGGACATGCAGGTATGCCTCTTTTAGGTCCAAAGTTACTAACCAAGCCTTCTTGCCCAGCATGGGCAGAAGCTGCTGCAGAGACAACATTTTGAATTTTGGAACGTCCAGAAAAGTGTTTAGAATAGACAGGTCTAGTATTGGTCTCCAGGCTTTGTCCTTTCTGGGTACCAGGAAAAGTCGTGAGTAAAATCCTTGTCCCTGCTCTTGTAGTGGTACTCGCTGAATGGCCCCCATGTCCACGAGGGATGAAACTTGCTTTTGTGCCTCTGCCCATTGATTGTGTGGCAGGTCTGGCATGCCTCTTGCCTTTGGCAGGGTGTGAAAGTGGAACCTGTAGCCCTGCGACACTATATTCAAGACCCATTTGTCCTGGGTGATCATGTGCCAGTTTTGTGAAAAAAGTGCCAATTTTCCCCCTAAGGGAGCTTGTAAAAGGTAAGTGCTTGAGATTTGTCTTCTCCGCTTTTGGAGGTAGAAGCACCCCATTGCTTAGGCCTGTATGAGCATTGGGGCTGGGATTTGCCTCTAGGGCATCTGTACCTGCCTCTTTGTGGCCTGTCTGACACTGGAAAGGACCAATTTTTTGAAGGCCAGTTCCTGCTAAATCTAGGTGGCTGTACCTGTAAGAAATCCTTAACTGTCTGCATAGATTTCGCTTTATCCTCCATTTTCTTCAACACCTCTTCTGCCTTAACACCAAACAAAGTATCATGCTGTAATGGAGCATCTAATAACTTTGCTTTAACATGATCAGGCAGATTCTGTTCCTTTAACCAAGCATGCCTCCTAATCTCAGAACCCATTACAGCGGCCCTACAAGAGGCCTCCAAAGAATCAAAACCACATTGCAAAGTATGTTTTCCCACTTGTTCAGCTGCATGCAATAAATCCTGCATTTCCTTGTTTTCAGGACATTCAGAGTTAGACAACATTTTCTGTTTTAATAGTGACTTTAGGTATTGCTGATATTTAAGCATATGAAATTGACAATTTAAGGCCCTTACAGCCAAAGTAGCAGAAGTGTAAACTTTTTTCCCCCATCTGTCCAGTGCCCTTGAATCCCTATCAGAGGGGACAGGGTTTTTAGCAGTGGAAGCTTTGACTCCCTTAGGACCCTGAGATATGGCTTCTGGGTCAGCAGCAGGGTTTTTATAAAGAAATTTATGGGAATCTGGGACCCTGTAGTATCTGTCTGGCTTAACCGGTGCAGGGGGTATAAAGTCTGTAGACAGGCCGGACTCTGAAAAAACATCATCTACAATGTCCAGAACAGGGGAATAGCAAGGGCCTGTGCTGAGGAAGTAAAAGAAAATCTCTGAGCCTTTTCTTAGATTCTGAGTAATCCTGGCTCTCCCAATGAAAGTGCTCCCTCATGGTATGCAGGGTTTCCCCAAAGGAGAAATCTTCTGGAGGAGAAGCTGAAGGAATAGATTCTTCAGCATCAGAATCCTCATAGGGAGGAAGAGAGTATTCCTGATCAGAGGAGGAATCAGAGGAAATGGAAACCTGATCTGAAGATTCATATTCTGTCTCTTGCCTAGGCCTCTTATCAGGAGGGGGATGGGAACTCCTGATCAAAGGAATAAGGTCTTTGGCCATTTTGAGCATTTTTTAGGCATGGAAGCCTGTCCTGGAGAATGCTGTACTTGTTTCTTTGTCTTTAGAGCTGCTTTAGTCTTTGGCTTGGAAGCTGAAGATGGCTTTACATATAACTGAGTTGGTCTGAAAACACCCTCAGAAGCCGATGCCTGCACAGCGGCTCCGGACCCATCTGAGGGAATAGTTTCTGAGGATCCAGTACCTTGAGTTTCCAGAGGCCCAGTCGGCTCCACGTGGGAGTCGGAAGCGGCCTGTGTCTCTGAGGTAGCTGGCATCAGGGGTTGCGAAAGCACCTCAATGAGAACCGGCGAACCGACGACTAGCTTAGTGGAAGCCTCATCGTCGGTTTTGGACCTTGGATGCCTGTCCTTGTCTTTACCCTTATGTTTTTTTAGAAATTTCAGTCATCGGTTGCTCCGGCGGCATAGTATAATTGAATCTTCGGCCAAAGTAATGAAAGGCAAAATCATACCAACACTTTATAGTGTGTTGGTTAAATCTAGCACAAAACCGACAACAAGCAACGTCGTGGTCAGGGCCTAAGCAAGGAATACAGTAAGAGTGAAAATCCTTATGAGGTATTTGCTTCCCACAAGAAATAAAATTGTTTTTTCCTGACATTGGTCTGGAGCAAGAAAAATGTTTCCCCAACGGGGTACTTAGCTTTAATGAAGACTTCGAATCTGAAATTCGATTTCAAAAATCTCAGGCGTCAGCCGACCGGCACTTGCGAACTGCTTTTGCTTCGGGCACCGCGCGGCAAGAAAGACTGAAGAAAATGTCGTCGGTTGCATCTTTTATACCCCTGGCCCACTGACGTCAGGGAAGAGAAAACAGCAACCGACGCTGGACCAGGACTTTGGAATTCAGGCCGACTGCGGGTAGCCTGCCAGCAGGATAACCCAAGAGTATTGACTGCAGCAGTGAAACACAATGAACATCCTTTTGTGATGAGGTGTGCCACGTAGAAGGATTTCCTGACTACTGTGGCGATGTGATTGTCAAAGATGAAACTACGGTCCACCTGTGTCCCAAGGTCTCTTATCACACTTTTGGTGCTAAGTAGACTACCGCCTATGTGGTAGTTTATGGGTACAGAGTTTTTATCAAAAGGGATGACAATGCACTTTTTGGCATTGAGCTTGAGGCCATGGCTTTGACACCAGGCATCTGTATCAGCGAGGCCCTTTTGATTATGGCTCCTAGTTTGCAGTCATCTGCAAACTCCATTAGCCAAAGACCTTCTGTGTTTGCCTGTACTTCAGAGAAGTAGATACCAAACAGGAGAGGACCCAGGACTGAACCCTGTTTGAAGTTGTGTGTGTGTGTGTATAGGTATATATATATATATATATATATATATATATATATATATATATATATATACATATATATATATATATACACACACATATATTTTGATTACGTTATGTATGTATGTGTATATATATATATGTATGTATATATATATTTTGATTACCTTATATAGATATATATATATATATATATACACACACACACACACACACACACACACACACACACACACACACACACGCAGCATGTGCCCACAAATACATACGCACAAACCGCAACAAAAATTTATGGTGTGTAGTTGCAGCTAATGCAATAGTGAAGAATTTGAACATCTAGATAACAGTAACTCATACAACTGTACTAGACTAGATAGCTTATACAACCATTAGGAGGAGGAAAGGATTCCCTGGAGAATGGTATTGGCAAATCCAGCTGTAGACCTGGAAAAGGAATCTAGCTTGTAATAATTTTTAAAAGTATGGATGAAGGACCAGTTGCTGCCTCTAGAATACTTCTAGAGTCCACCCCATTGCAGCATGCCATCGCAGAAGCAAAGGCTCTAGTAGAATGTGCCTTAAAACTGCCTGGATTAGATGGTGGGAATGATAAAAAAAAACAACAGCACAGGCCAACCATCTAGAAACAGTCTGTTTAAACATAGGGTGACCTTTCTTATTCCCAGAAAAGGAAACAAAGTTGGTTAACTTTCCAAAAGGACTTAGTTCTGTCAAAACAGTACCCAAGATGGCTACGCAGATCCAGAGTTTATGGAATGTTTTCTCCCTTGTTTATGGTTCTAGACAGAAAACAGGGAGATAGATGATTTGATTCAACGTGAACTCTGAGACCACCCTGGGCATAAAGGAGGAATTTGTGCTCAGAGTGAACCGATCTCTATGGAAATCCAGACAGGATTCTCCCACCAGGAGAGCTTGTAACTCAGATACTCTTCTTGCAGCTGTAAGAGCAGTAACAGCAACAGTTTTTCAGGTAATGAACCATAAATATGCCTGACAAGTCAGTTCAAATGGCGACAGTCAGCTTTTCTAACACAAATTTGTGATCCCAAGGAGGAGGACCCATCCACAATTTCATCTGAAGTGTAAAACTCCTCTTAGAAACTGTTTAACAATAAACAGAGAGGTGAGAGGGGGATCCATGGGCAGACATGCAAAAATGGCTACAAGACGTACCTTTATAGAGGCTCAAAATAGTAACTCACAAAATAGTTAAGGATCAGTGGTCTAATATCCTTGTTGGCTGTCTGGGTATTGCCTAGGCACCAACTCAAAAATCTCTTCCATGTGCCAATACATGATCTTCAAGTAGCAGCCTTTCTGGTAACCATTTGAAATGTTGGGACTCAGAGTGAGTCCTGAAACACTGAGACTGAATGGCCAGAAGACTGGACTTGTATATATTAAGTCATTTATGCTATTTCTTGGAATATTCCCTTTTCCCAGAGGAGTGGTGATCTCTGCGTTGGTATATATTCTGAGTTGGTATACAATCAAGTCTGGGTGATGTTGGGGATTGCCCCCACATGGGGGGGGGGGGGGCAAAAAGATGTTTTAAGGATAAGAACACATTTTGAGATTTGCTCTTCTCCCTTGTCCTCTCTTTTTTTTTTTCAGCTTGCTGTTTACAGCATTTCAAGTGCCAATATTACAAGGTTTTCTCGTCTCCTTCAGTTCCTGCTGCACACCTTCTTGAAAGTGGAAGTCATCAAAACTGAATCACCCAGGCAGTCAGTTGCAGTTCTTTGACCTCGGAGTGTATCGTTCTCCACTTGTTCTGTGTGAATATATCCAGTCTGTGAAAAAGCTTCTGGTAATTGCCCATGGCTAATTCCATAAGGAAGAGCCAGTTTTTTCTACATCAAAAGGGAGCCACTTCACTGATTCTTGGAGACACTTTCCCACTCCTTCCAATGATTTCCAGGTTATTTCTGAAGAATGGGCATGTGTAAAGGAACACTCCCAACCACGGGAATGAAAGAGCACATGTTTTCCAGGCCTGCTTGCAGGGGTCTGTTTAGTCATCTATTGTGGAAGGAGGTGAACAGATCTACTTGGTGTGTTCCCCACATCTGGGAAAACTCCTGGAAAGCCTATGCATTGAGTTTCCATTCGTGAGGCTCTGCCCAGGATCTGCCTAGCTTGTCTACCACTATGGTCTGCTCTTCTAGTACAACTCCAACTACGACAAAACCCTGCATGTACAGCTACTGCCAGGTCCCAAAAACATCAATACATGAGAAACAAATGAGACCAGCAACTCATGCAGCAATCCAATTCCTTTATTCAAGTGCAAAAACACATAACGAAGTGAAAAAACAGACCGTTTTCGGCTATGGTATTCCTTAGCCTTCCTCAGTGTGAGGCACTGAGGAAGGCTAAGTAATGCCATAGCCGAAACCGGTCTGTTTTTTCACTCCGTTATGTGCTTTTGCACTTGAATAAAAGAATTGGATTGCTGCCCGAGTTGCTGGTCTCGTTTTTTTCTCATGTACTGCTCTTCTAGTATGCCAGAAGCTAACTCCCAAGGTATCACTGCCAGCCAGCACAGGGGTATGGCCTGGTGTCCTCCTACTTTATGTACCACATTATGGTGGAGAGAAAACAAATTAAGAAAAAAAGGTCCCAAAGTGTACTCAAGCAACAAACATAAAATGCATTTCTATTCCTGAAATACATTTCAAGTGCACCTTCAGACAAAATGTCTCAAACACTAAAATGAAGACAAGTAGTCATGAAGTGTACCTAAGCACCAAAACACTCAGGTACATTAAAACAATTTCTAAGCGTAAAATCCTTGCATTTTAGTCCAAATGCAGTACATTTGTCTCACAAAACAGTCCCAGTATTCAGTAAGAAGCCCTGTTCTAAAAAATACAGTTATTCACAAGGAACTTAAGATATTAATAAAAATTGCCAGCATTTTTCATAAAATAAAAACTACATCAAAAATATTTTCTGTGTGGAAAGTTTCTCCTATGGGGACTTAGTTGCCAGACATGAAGCCTGTTGTTCATTGCTGTTTACTGAGATGGCTCTCAGATTTTACTCCTTTAGGCAGTAAGAAAGTTCTGAAGATTTTTAGCCACTCTGGCCATTTATGTAGTAAGGTTCTAAAATGGGATCAGTTTAGGGGCAGTGACAGTGCCTATGTGTGTACGGAAGAAAGCTTTTAGAAGATGACCAGTTGTATCTTTGGCAGGATCCAAACCACAGGCTACTGCAGCAGTCAGAATGAAAAAGATGCCTTTTTCCCCACTGTTGTGTGATTGCAGAGTTGATATATATAATTAGCAGGGTGTATAGTATGACTTGTCCCCTACATTAAATAGGTTTTCAATATTTTGAGTTTTTGATCAAATGATAGGAATGCATATATATCTGTATTTCACAAACATATGCACATTTGCAAGGTCTGATAATTTACAGCAGTGATGCAAAATACCTTGCATAGTTTTATGGGTGTCAGCTATGAAGCAGATTCATAATGACAAATTTATTTTGTGTTTCTTTGGGTTGGTGATCAGATCTGGCTCTCACAGCAAACAAATATATCTATAATGCTTAACAGCTTGTGAAGCTCTATGAGGAAAGAAAATCTATCTGAAGCAGAATGGCTTGTGTGGATCTGTGGGTTTGCAATACACATATCTGTGGTACAGAATGACTTGTGTAGACCTATAGAGTTAAAACCAGATTTGAATTACATAATGGCAGGTCTTTACTCTCACTAACGTGCAGTGAAATGCATTTAAGAGTTAAAAAGTACAGTTTTGTACCTACCATAAATGTAGATGTCCGATAGGTATGCATCTGCAGTCATAACATATGGGTTGTCCTGCCTCAGGCAGCCCTTCGGTCGGCCGGATTCCAAAGTCTGGGTCTGGCCTCGGCTGATGTCACACTTCACCCAACGTCATAGCTTCTGGGGTATAAAGGCATCAGCCGACGCCATTTTCCTCAGTGTTTCTTGCCCCAGATGCCAGGTGCCCTCTAGGAAGGCTAAATTTGTATAAAAGTAGAAAATTCCAAACAGTAGAAATCAAAAAGTATATATACATATATACATACAAACAAATACACCATAATAGATTCCCCCAGCTAGCTAAGAGAGGGGTAAGTACCCTAGGAATACCACAGAGGGGAAGGAGGGTGGGTAATCCTGACTGCAGATGCATACCTATCGGACATCTACATTTATGGTAGGTACAAAACTGTACTATGTCCTTCAAGGATGCATCTGCAGTCATAACATATCGGTAGAATACCATAGCTAATCTGGGGGAGGAGGCACTAAGATAATGATGGTGTAGTTAAGATCCCTTGTAAAACTGCAGTTGCAAAACCTGCTCGGGATCTGGAGTATAAAGGAAGATTGTAATGCTTGGCAAATGTATGCACGGAGCTCCAAGTAGCAGCTTCTAAAATGTCTTTGGTAGCCACTCCTCGTAGGAAAGCTGTAGTGGTGGCTGTAGCTCTTGTGGAGTGAGGCCTGATATTTTCAGGAGTTGTCTTTCCATGAAATGAGTAGCAGAATCGAATGCAATTTCCTATCCATTTTGAGATTGTCTGTTTTGAAATTGCTTTTCCTTGCACTCCTGTTGCATATGCTACCAGAAGCTGGTCAGTTTTTCTGCTGGCCTTAGTTCTGTCCAGATAGTAGCGCAGTTGTCTGTGTACATCCAAGGTGTGTAGTAGTCCCCCCCCCCCTGTTCTGTGGGTTAGGAAAGAATGTAGGTAAATGAATAGCTTGGTTCAAGGATACCCTGGATACCACCTTTGGCATAAAAGTAGGATTGGTTCTCAGAGACACTCTATCCTGGTGAAAGATAAGGAAAGGCTGCACTGCCATTAATGCCTGTAACTCGGATACCCTTCTTGCTGAAGTGATTGCTAGCAGGAAGGCAGTTTTCCAAGATAAGAACTGTAAGTCTGCTGTTGCTGCTGGTTCAAAGGGGAAGTGTTAATTTTTCTAGCACAAAATTGAGATCCCATGCAGGCAGAGGTGGTTTCCTTGGAGGTTTTACATTTTTAATCCCTCTCAAAAATTGTCTGAGGAGAGGATGAGAGAAGACAGGAGGATCCATGTTGTACTCTGCTGAAATTGCTGATGCATGAATCTTAATGGAAGAATAGGACAGGCCATTGTGGAACAGTTCTGCTAAGTATTCTAGGATGTGTGCTAGGTTTGCCAGTGTGACATTTGTTCCTTTGCTGCACTCCAAATGAGGAATCTCTTCCATTTGGCTGAATATGTTTTCCTTGTGGAAGGTCTGTGAGCCTCCAGGATAATGTCCTTAACCCTCTGAGATAAAACAGGTTGGTTTTGTTTTATGCAATTTTCCAAGCAGTTAGCTGCAGTTTTTAAGTTTGGATGCAGGGTCTTGTAGTTGTTCCATGCTAGAAGTAAAGGACATAGAGGTAGAGGCCTTGAGTTCGTCCGAGACATGCTTCTCAGTAGCGAGTACCAATGCTGCCTTGGCCAGTCTGGAGCTATCAGAATTACCTTTGGCTGTTCCTCTCTGATCTTCAGTAGAACTTTGTACATCAATGGGAGAGGTGGAAAGGCATATACTGTCAGGGCCTTCCAGCTGAAAGAAAGGGAGTCCACCCTCCAGGCTTGTGGGTGGTATACTCTTGAGCAGAATTTCTTCAGTTGGTAGTTGAGTGGCGTGGCGAACAGGTCTATCTCTGGCATTCCCCATTTCTTTGTTATGGTTTTGAAGATGTCTGGATGCAGCATCCATTCGCGAGCATCCGTGGTAGTTCTGCTTAAGCTGTCTGCTAGTGAATTCTCTTTTCCTGGTACGAATCTGGCCTGCAGTTGGATGTTGAGATTCAGGCCTAAGTTCCACAGGTCCATTGCCATCCGGCATAGAGGGTATGAATGTGTGCCTCCCTGTTTGTTGATGTACCACAGGACTGTGGTATTGTCCGTCCTTATCAGCAGGTGTCCTTGCTGGAGGAATGATTTGAATGCCTCGACTGCATGCTTCACTGCCAGCATCTCCTTTAGATTTATGTGTAGATTCAGCTGGTCTTGGGACCATAGGCCTTGGATACACTTGTCTTCCATGTGTGCCCCCCAGCCTAGGTCTGAGGCGTCCGTGGTGATGGTCTGCCTTGGATGTGGTTTGTGGAAAGGCAATCCTCTGTTGATCTGGCAGGCCTGAGCCCACCACAGGAATTCTTTTTTCAGGCATGGAATGATTGGTATCAGGGCTTCTAGACTGTGTCTGTGTTGAGACCATACATTCCTTAGGTACCATTGTAATTTTCTCATATGCAGCCTGGCATGTGTGATCAAGATTATGCAGGATGCCATGTAACCTAGGGCCTGCAGAACTTTCCTTGCAGTAAGCTGAGTTTGCCTTGTTAATGCCATGAAGTAGACTGGTAGTTGCTTTTGTTTTTCTTCTGTGAGAAAAGCCATCTGAGTTATTTTGTCCAGTTCTGCACCCAAAAATGTTATCCTTTGGGATGGCACTAATCTTGACTTTTGTATGTTGACTGTGTATCCCAAGGCTTGCAGCAGTTGTATGACACAGGCCAAATCCTTTATTATTTTTGTCTTGTTGTCCGCTTGTATTAGGCAGTCGTCCAGGTATGGGTAAATTTGAATTCCCTGAAGCCTGCAATGTGCAATTACTGATGCCAGGCATTTCGTGAATACTCTGGGCGCAGTAGATAAGCCAAAGGGCAATGCTGAGAATTGATAATGCTCTGATCCTGCAAGAAATCTGAGGTGTCTTCTGCAATCTGGTCGTATAGGGACGTGCAGGTATGCCTCCTTGAGATCTAGAGTCACCAGCCAAGACTCCTTGCCCAACATGGGAAGAAGTTGCTGTAGGATCAGCATCTTGAATTTTGGAACAATGAGATATGTGTTCAGTGCGGACAAGTTGAGAATAGGCCTCCATTGATTTTCTTTTCTTGGTACAAGGAATAGTCTGGAGTAAAATCCTTGGCCTTGTTCCATAGATGGTACCTTTTCTATTGCTCTCATCCTTAGTAAGCTGATGATTTGTTTTAGAGCCTCTGATTTCTGGCTTGGTGGAAGGTTTGGCATTCCTCTCTTTTTTGGTAGAGTGTGGAAGTGAAACCTGTAGCCTTTGTCTATTGTTTGCAAAGTCCATTTGTCTCCTGTAATGCAATGCCAGTTTTTTGAAAATAAAGCTAGCTTTCCGCCCAAGGGTGCTTCCAGTTGTTCCCTGGTAGGCGGAATCAGAGCCAAGTCATTGTGTCTGTCCGGTGGAAGTGGTTGCAGTCGCAGCTGTGGCGGCACTTCTCTGGTTGGCAGGTTGCCACTGACGACCCCTGTAGGCACCCCTTGATTGACCTCTGCCTCTTGGGCGCCTATTTCTGCCTCTCTGTGCTCTGGAGGTGTCTGGAAAGGACCAATTCTTTGAAGGCCAATTTCTGCTGAACCTCGGAGGTTGGACCTGCAGAAAATCCTTGACTGTTTGGACAGATTTTGCTTTTTCTTCCACTTTCTTTAGAACCTCCTGTGCAGGGGAGCCAAATAAACTTTGTTTCTCCACAGGGGCATCTAGGAGTTTAGACTTAACATGGTCTGGCAAGGACTGTTCT
Organism: Protopterus annectens; assembly: GCF_019279795.1. NCBI lineage: Eukaryota > Metazoa > Chordata > Ceratodontiformes > Protopteridae > Protopterus > Protopterus annectens. The sequence continues at coordinate 1,658,718,835 of NC_056744.1, forward strand.
TTTAGCCAGGCATGCCTTCGAATCACTGCTCCAGTCATAGCTGATCTAAATGAAGCCTCCAGTGCATCATAGCCACATTTTAAGAAATGATTACTGACCTGCTGAGAGTTGTGTACCAAATCCTGAAGGGACTTCGGTCTAAAGGTTCAGGAGAGGACAGCTTTTTATTCAGCTGATCTAACAAAAATTCCTGGTACTGTATCATGTGAAATTGACAGTTTAAAGCCCTGGCAGAAAGAGTAGCAGATGTATAAACCTTTTACCCCATCTCTCTAATGCTCTTGATTCTCTTTCAGAGGGTAGGGCTTTTTGGCAGTGGCAGCTGCAACACCTTTAGGGCCCTGAGAAATGGTTTCTGGGTCTGCAGCATGGGCCTTATACAAGTGGAAGTGAGAATCCGGGACCCTGTAGTATCTGTCAGGTTTGGCAGGGGCCGGGGGAAGAGAATCAGGGGCAGTACTGGCATCATTGTATGCATCATCAACAACTGATAGCACAGGTGGTATGGCTAAAGGCCTATGCTGTGCTAAGTGTAAAAAAGTCCTTGGCCTTTTCCTAGAATCAGAAAAATCCTGACCCTGCCATTGGAAGTGTTCCCTCATTGAGTGTAGAGTTTCCCCATATGAAAATTCTTCTGGAGGGGAGGCAGAAGGAATGGAGTCTTCTGCATCAGAATCCTCATAAGGTGAGTATGGTCCTTCCTGATGGTCAGATAAATCTGAACCATCCGAGGAATAGTCAGAGGAGAGAGGTTCAGGGGTTCAGTCCTAGGCCTCTTTCAGGAGGTTGTGAGGCCCTGTCTGGGTGAGGTTGGGATCCCCTGATCAGAGAAATAAGGTCCTCAGCAAGGCTGAGAATCTGAGAACTTGAGGTAGGTCTGTGAGAGGGAGCTTTCGTAGGTAAGGCCTTGGAAAGTTTAGCTGCTTTAGCCCTGGAGAAGGCCTTGACAGACATAGAAGCAGGGGGTCTAGCTGCCCCACGTGCAGGAGTAGAGATGTCCAACGGAATGGTGTTGGACAAATCTTGTGTGCCTACTTCTTCAGTAGGAATTTCTGTAGCAGACTCAGCCAGGGCCCGTGTGGCCTCGGTTGTCGGAGGCATGCTTTCGGCCGAAGGGAGAACCGAGGTCTCGGTTTCAGCCGAAACCGAGACACTTGCGGTAGGCCTAACCGTGGTTTCAGCCGAAACCGCGGGCCGCGAGTGTCGGTCATTTTCCTTGCGTTTTTTAGCTAAATGTGTAGTCGGAGTCTCCGACGGCATTTTATATGCAAAGGCAGAGCCAAAAAACTCTTCAGCAAACTCCGACCGACGTCTAAGTGTCCGTCTGTTGAAGGAAGCACAGGCTAAACAAGCTGATACGTCGTGGTCTGGGCCTAAGCAAGGAAGGCAGTAAGAGTGGAAATCCTTATGAGGTATTTGTTTCCCACAAGTTAAACAATTATTTACTTTGTCTGACATCGGCTGAGGCAAGAAAGAGTCCCCAACGGGGTACTTAGCTTTTTTAGAAGTCTTCGGTAGCTGAAATCTCTGGATCTGACCGACCGGCACTTGCGAACAGCTTCTGCTTCAGGCACCGCGCGGCAAGAAAGACGGAGGAAAATGGCGTCGGCTGATGCCTTTATACCCCAGGAGCTATGACGTCGGGTGAAGTGCGACATCAGCCGAGGCCAGACCCAGACTTTGGAATCCGGCCGACCTAAGGGCTGCCTGAGGCAGGACAACCCATATGTTATGACTGCAGATGCATCCTTGAAGGACATCTTGATAAATCCCACAGATGAGTTTTTTAACTGCATTAAAACACGGATCAGTACAGCTACCAAAAACACAATTTTCTTTGCCTCTAAAATGCAAAATCTATTCAACATATCAATCCTACTTTAAACAATTTCAATTTTTTTTTTATTTATTGATTGACATTTGATTACTGGAAAAGTCTGACTGTGTAGGAGCCCATTTTCACTGGAGGTCCAGGGACAAAAGCCCCAAAGTACTACTAAACATTTTAAGAACAATAATTTTATAATCTTCAAAAAAATACAAAAACATCTACAGTTTAAATAATTATACCAAATTAGACATAATATGAAAATATTGGTTAAGAATATATACAGCATATACAACAATGATTTAATATTCAGAGAAAGTTTAATTTCTGTATAAACTGGCTAAAGCTTAGTATAATACAAACAGGAACTGCAATATGAAGTCACAGAAATAAGGGTCATGGTATATTTAGAAAGAGTCAAGGGAGAGAAATTGACAGAACTAAAAAAGTGAGTGAAGACGGGAGAGTAAGGAGGTATAAGGTATGAATAGGTGCTTCTTCATATCTAGGGATATAATACATATATATTAATTTTTTCTTCTTGTATTACACGCCCAACATCCTGTGTAATTCAACACCTGCATGTTAACTCATTTCTGTCTGCCACACTTAACAGCATCATAAGATACGTGTTGTGCACTGTGAAGGCCCTGCTCCATTCACTAGTGCAAGTATATATAGTACGTCATTAAACAGTGCTGTGGATTTACAGACAGAAAAAGACTGGACTAAAATGGACTGTAAATTAAATAATGTTACTTCCAAAAAGTAAGATATTTGTGATTAAAATAACTACTAAAACGTGAGAGTACAGCACTTCAGGACAGTGGGTACAACATTTATTACCAAACTCTGTCATCATGTACTATCGTAAGACAACAGCTTGAATGGTCATGCAGAAAATTATGTTAACAAATGCCTGCACAAATCAATTTCACATACACAAAAACATTACAAAACAACCTTTAAGCATGGTTTACAAGATGCTACCAGACATAACAGTATACTTTACTGAATCTTAAATTAAAAACATTTCAATTTTTCTTCATCACTAGTCAGACCTCAACACAAAAAACAAAGGTACCGTCACCAGGTTTCTCTCAAACTCTTCTCACTGATAACCAATAAATCACATGTAATAAAATTAACTTTAAAATAGGAGCACTGCTAAAAAGGTATAACATATGCCGTATGCATTTCTCATAAATTATTTGTCTTTAAGACATTTGGAATTAACCATTCACCTTACTTACTTTTATATCTCCAATTCCATTCTCATGATGGCTTTGCATGTTATTAAATTCTTTCAGTTTGGATTCTAGAGATGTTAAATTTGTTTTTATCTTGTCCTGTGGATTGAACAAAAATAATAAAAACAAAAACATAATTAAACACATGAACAACAAGACCATGAGCTGCAAATGTACATTGATGAACTTTCATTACAAGGACAGTGTAAAATACCAAGATGGCTACCGCATTCATCACCAACAATTCTGCTATGAACTTTAAGACCCATTAGTGCAGTGCTGGGTAAGCAAAACTATAATTCACTTTATGAGCTTTAAGGATTCAATGAAAAGAATCTTTATGCCTTTACTCTTGTTTAAAGATAGAGATCACTCCCTTTCTAAGGCTGTAATCCTATCAGGTAACTAAGATAATATGCGGAAAACACTAGAAAACAACTGCAAACACAGTTTGCTTATTAATAACTGCCCTATTCAGGAAGGGGGTTAGGCTGTGGGTAATCCCTCCCCAAGCACACACATACACTAGGTGGCTCACTTCCCTACCCAGTGGGTTAAACCAGACATTTTATAAAAAATATCCAACTTCCTACTGCATCCCTAAAACTCCACTATCTTAAGTAAGCTTTCCCAAGTCAAGGAAAGCCATTCCAATTTATTGTATTTGCAATGAATGCTTAGAAAATGTATTTCTCTGTGTTACAGACTATCTTAACCCCCAAAATCAAACAGTATCTTCCTTGGGTGCATATTTCCCATATATGCCTTTTTTTTGCACTTTACCAACCCCATTGATGCACTTCTGCCATGTTGTCCATTCCATACTTTTGTAGTCCAGTTCTGGTTATGAGGTAAAGCAGGAGGCACCAAGACAATGTGGTTCTGAGGGATAACACAAACACAAGTAAATCTGAAATAATGTCCTAAAACAGACAACACTGACTGATTACTGGTTAAAAGAATTTACAGTGATCAGTAAAAGAAACTGCATGAAAGGATTAAGGAGGCAAAGAAACAACTGGCTAAAACCAGAGTAGTAAAGGAGTCTTGTAAACCAGGGAAACTGGCCGAGGAGACAACCTCCCATTATGGAATACATTCTGGTAGTTCCACTCTCAATACACAATGTGAATAAAAAAAAACACAAGAGGCTACAACAAACAAGAAGACCATAAATTCTGCAATTACTAGAAGGAAAGATACTTAAAACAACTAGATTACACAATCTGCATTCAAGAATCCTACAAAATATAGGGTACATTAAATTTTAAAAAAGTTTTGATACTGGCGCCCACAATGAGATTTTCATAACTTAGAAACAAATTTAAAACATAGATATGCTGTCTTTTGTGCTGTATCAGAAGGTTGTTAGTACCTTCTACACACCAGGTATATGAATTCTTGTTCTTACACTGACCCTGCACTGCAGTTTGGGGGGGGGTTCCTATATTTCTGAAGGATCATCCTTTAGAGGAAATATTTAATCAAGGTCCCATATGTATGGGTTGATGGGAATCTTGGAGGATGTTAAGAAGCCAGCCACATTTCCTGACGACTATAAGAGTTTTTTTTTATTTAGATATTTACACATTTAACATGTTTTATGTATTTCTAATGTCATACACATTATTTACAATCCTAAACTCTTTCTCTTTACCCCCACCATTTTTGCAATCAAACTTTTACTCACTTAAATTCTTTATTATGCAGTTTATTACATTCTTTTCACACCATCCCTTGAATATATATACCATAAATATGCAAACTGTCTTTTTAATTCATAGCATCATAGGAGGTTACTAGGCTAATGTCCCTGGGGCCCTTACAAGGCTAGCCAAGAGTTTATCCACAAAAAGAAACCTCAGTCAGCACTTGCTGCCCCGTCAGTGAGGGACACAGGTGGAACCCCTGGGACAAATTTATGGTTTCCCATCCACTCATCAAGATTGTGCTTGAAGGGGATCAGAGAGCTACTCTGTTTGACGTGTATGGGAAGTCTATTCCACACACAGAGTAGTCTCTGGGAGACAAACCTGTTTCTCAGCAGGTTTTGTTGATAATGCATATTAGATTCAGGCCTTTTGAGTGGGTAACGCATGAGGAGTTAAACTTATGGATATGGAGCATCTCTAGAAGGGCAGGGTCCGAGATTGCCTTGTAGGCAAGACACAGGTCACCTCTGAGCAATCTGTACGATACTGTGTAGAGTATCAGTGATTTGAGCCTGTCCGCATAGGGCAGGTGTGGAGGCCATGGATTCTCTTTGTGGGGTATTTCTGTGTTTTTTCCAGTTGGTGTAGATGTTTGGAGATGTACCAACAGGGGTGTTATACTCAATTATTGGTCTAATGAGGGAGGAGTATAGAGGGGTAATAACCTCATTTTTTCTGGATGCAATCTCTTTACTTATGAGATAAACCAAGTAAAAGGCTTTTCTGACCACTGCCGCTAAATGATGGTTGAATGCGAGATTATTATCAACCCGAGTACCCAGATCTCTCACCACAGATTGTGTGCTTAGGTGGTTGCTGTTGATGTGGTAATCAGTAGGGGCAGTGTTTTTGCTGAATAGTATGAGGATATATTTTTTTGTGTTTAGCTTGAGGCCATGACTTTGGCACCAGTCATTAGTTGCTATGAGACCCTCTTGCAGTATGTTAACATCATTTGGGGAGTCAATGACAGCACCCAACTTAGTCATCTGCAAACTTGGTCACCCACAAGCCTTTTGTCTTTGCCTGCACCTCTGAGAAGTAGATGTTAAACAGTAGGGGTCTGAGGACAGATCCTGGGGAACTCCACTAGTTACATGATCCTGTCGGTGAGCCAGCTGTCCACCCACTTGATGAAATAGGGATTTAGAAGTTGTGTTAGCTTTTCGATGATGCCCGAATGGGGGATTGTGTCAAAGGCCTTGGCCAAGTCAAGGTAAGCTGTATGTACTGACTTTCCCCTCATCCAGACAAGATCTGCCCTTGTCGAATACAAACTGGGTGGGGTCAAGTGCTTGAAGTTTGCCTACATCCTAGTTTATGAAATCCATAATAATACACTTCATGGCATTACAGATCAGACTTGTCAAGCTGATGGGGCGATAGTTACCTGGGTCAGTAGTGACACCACCTTTGTGCAAAGGGATGACAATGGCAATTCTCCACTCTGCTGGAATGAAGCCTGTATTGGACTATGGTTGAATAGGGTGCTCAATAGTGAAGCCAGTTCTTGCTGGAGATGATGCAGAATACAGCCTGGGATACTATCAGGTCCCACAAACGCTGTGTTCTTTGCCTTGGACAGAGCCTTTAACATGTGATCTATGGAGATGTGAGGTGCAGGACAAGTATTGGAGATGACAAAAGGGCCTTTGGGGGGACAGGGGAGTGAGGTTTACACTGAATCTATCTGCTAGCAGGTTGGCTAAGTCAACAAGATCAGTGTAAGTGATACTGTTAAGTACCAATTTGGAATAAACCTGGGCTTTGCCATGGAGGTTCCCAACATAACTGAAGAAGGCTTTGTGGTTTTCCTTTTGTTTCCAAGGCAAGTTTTGATTCATAATTGGGTTTGGAGGTTTTCACTAGTGATTTAATTTGCCTGCTGATGCTAAGGAGTGAGTTTTTCCAGTTTTGAATTTGTTCTTTTTTACCATTGGACAACACTTTCTTACTTTTGCTGTAAAGCCTGTTGACAAAGGATGTCCCCCAAACAGGTTTGTGTTTTCTTGAGGAGCAGGTTTTAGTTCTGCTGGGTATTGCTGAGTCCATGCAGATGTACAGGTGCATGTATACTGCATTGGCATACTGTTCATAGTTGCATAGTTGTCTCCATCCTCTGAGGGGGGCGGTGGTGTGAAGCTGCAGCTACCCTCCCCCTTAGGAGGTTGTAGTCAGCATTTGAGAAGTTTTTTAGCTTGATTAAGCTGGGGGGGGGGGGGGGTCAGGTGGGATAGAAACTTTAAATGAGACAGTTCGATGATCTGATCTCACCAGGGAAGAACAAACTATGGGAGTGGTGCAGTAGTTGCTCATGTTGGTGAGAACTAAGTTGAGAATGTTATCTCCCCTTATGGGGGATGAGACAGTGCAACGAGCTGGTCTGTTGCATTAGATCTGATGAAGTCATGGAATAATCGAGTAAGTACATTAGTGCAGGAATACTTCACCCAGTCTATGGTGGGGTAGTTGAAGTCACAAAGGATCATGGTGTTAGGGGGTACCTTGATGGAATCAAGTAGATCCAGTTAAGAGGAGTGGGTATTGTCTAGTTTTTTTTCTCTGCATTATGCAATTTAGACAATATTGACCGTATTTATCTCATGTAAATGTTCATTACCTTTTTCCAAAAATCTTTAACTGTTTCACATTTTGAAAAAAACATTTAATATTTTCTTCTACATCATAAAAAATACTATTTTTTCTTCAGATCTCTTATTTAGCATGTGCTTTTTTCACCCCTCCTCCCTGCTGATCATTCATTCCTTGATCAGAAAATTGGTCCATCCAAGCCCCATCATCATGGCAAGGATAAGGGGACACTGAACAATGAAGGGATGGTTTGAAATATTTACACTTTGACTCCCTGATCCCAGTGCATATATTCCATAAAATGTCAGGATTTGTTGTGCACTGGGTGTGTCAATGACAACATCTCACTTACTTCTACAGGTGATGTAACCCCCCAGATTGCTCTACCTCCATCAGAGATTCCACTGCAGGAACAAGCACCCAAAATAAATGTACTCTCCCCCCTTCTTCCCGAAGAGTGGGGATATGAAAAAAACACATATCGTCTCTCTTCCTACCCTCTCAAATCTGTGCTTTTAACTAAATCTATCCATTACTAACCTCTACAAAAATCACAAAATTACTACGTTTATTTAAATTTTGATGCCTCTCACTTACAGCTTTTTTCTTCCATGTCCTAATACATCACTATCCAATAAAACCCATCAATACCATCTTTATAACAATTCGTTTCAGTTCTTGAGTATATTTTCTGTATATAACTTCCACAACATCATCTTTTCTTACATTATGATAAATCTATCTTTCTTCTCTCATTGTGTTTTATATTACATCAATACTCTTCACAATTCCGTTGTCGCCTCACAGTTAGATGATGCTCGTTCGATTCTCAGTTGGAGCATCTTCTGTGTGGCGATATGGGTAAATGGGCATTCCTTTGTTGAAGGTTGTGCGTTAGGCCCGGCAAGCCAGCACGTAAAAATCTACTGCCAATCATTAGCGGATCGGAGTTCCACTGTGGCGACCCCTAACCGGGAAAAAGCCGAAAGAAACAAACAAACTCTTCACAATTCCTAACAGTAATTTACTTATCAATACTACTTTAGCCAACATTATTTTATTCAAGACCCTTAATAAATGCAAAAATTTCAAATGAACCACTGAATTTAACAACCCCAAACTTCTGTTTTTTTTGCCATTTTGAAACTCCCTCTTGAGAGATTCTGTTTCTACAGGTAGCATATTCTCAGTCTTCCAGTATATGATGCAGTTTTCCCCCAAATGCTTCATATTTTATTTCTATTAAAGGCTCTTTCAGTTATTTACCACTTTTTTCTTTACGCACCTTATCCGTAACACTAATGCTTCTGTTTGTTAAAAGCATGCACCTCCAGTTTTAACATTATTCTTTATTCTTTTTTTTTATTTAATTTTAAGCTTACAATTCCTAACTGAATGGCCACCATTTTATATCTACTTAACTCATTCTTTAATGTTAATAATAAAATTAAATCAGTATAATTTGCATCTAGTGGAGGATGCAACCCTTCCATGATAATTCATCTAGCTGTTTATACTTTTTAGTACAATTCTCAATGGCTGTATTCTTTGTCAACCTAAAGACTTCTTTTTTTATCCAATTTTTGTATTTAACTATTCATTAATCAAAGCTTTCATCCACATTATTGCATAAATAGGTTTAAACCCTGTTCATAACCTTTTCTCCAACACCATAATTTTCCATGCTTGGTCATCCATCCATCCAGCCATACACAACCCACACTTGGTCATAACAGACACAATCAATGCAATATATCAGTTTTGAATTTTGTTCCCTTATTACACCATCTATGAGTTATTCTATTGTTACCAACATACCCATTGTTTTTTACCTATACCATAAATGCCATCCCCTATTATAACTAATTAAATAAATTAACAAATCACTTTTGCAATATGAATGACTTTATATGAATGGATATTCTAATTACATCATGGAGGTGTGAACTCCTGTTTAACATTTGATTGGTTAATGGAATTTGAAATTTATATATATATATATATATATATATATATATATATATATATATATATATATATATATATATATATATAATATGATATACAATTTATTACATATATATATATATAATATGATATACAATTTATTACATATATATATATATATATATATATTTTTTTTTTTTTATATATGTATATATACACACACACACACACACACACTTTGGATTAGATTGTTTTTGACAGATCTGAAGAAGGGTAGGAATACCTGAATGCGCTCAGCTCTTTGTCGTTTTAATTAGTGATTACTGGAGTTTTTAACTTACTATTAAACATGTTATGCCCGACTCTGTGGTGACTGCACTGTTTTTTTACATTTTCATTGTGTTCTTTTGAAATATTCACATTAGTATTTATATAACAAAATCCAAATTTTATCTTTTTTTTTATTTCTTCCACATAAATGGTATTACTCCAACTCAAATGGCTTCCTCATTTATTCCATGACTAAATCCTTCATTCACAACCTGCACAACACATTCCTTCTCTTCCTTTCCCATTCTTTTAAAAAGGAATTCCCAATACTATCTATTTTTGGTGAACTAATCTCTCTTAGTCCTTCATGATTTTATGCGTGTATGATACTGTTTCTTTTTGCAGCTCTAGTATTTTTACCAATTCAAGTTTAATGCCATACTTCATTTTTACCTTTTTCTCATTTTTCAGAATACATCTTTCTTACATATTTATAATGCAAGACTTTTTATATTTCTTCCCTATTTAAATTTTCCAATTCTTTTACTTTGCACTCATCCTATTTAACTTTCTATATAAAAAAGATGTAACCTATTGTTTCGTTTTCAGAAAAGGAATTTTTGTATACATATTTTTTTTTACAAAGAAACTTAAATCTATTATTTTTTCTTAACTGAGTTCACAGTTTTTCTTTTTCTTAAAATGTACTTATTTTATTTATTTATTAATTGACATTTGTTAACTGGGTTAGTACAGCTGGGCAAGAAACCCATTTTCAGTGGAGACCGAAGGAGAAAAACTCCAGTTACAGACAATTAAACAATACATACAATTCTAAGTCCATGATACAGAAATAATTAAGGTACATCAGACTGGAGATATATACATAATAGTAAAAGAAAAAAAATTTTTTTTGGTTTTAAAACAGCCTAAACTCCTCTGCTCTGTGAACTGGTCAAACTCTTCTACCAATATCTTGTTTATTTTCTCTCCTCGAGTCATTCTTTTTCTACTTCTATATACACACGTTCACATATTTCTTCTTAAATATTCTCCACCATTTCATCCAGGTGTCATAAAAAGATGCCATATTAATATGTTCATCCTATAACTTTTCTCTTTGGTAATCCTCATTTCCCTCTGTTATAATTTCCCCAGAAGTCGCTTCAAATGTCAGACTTTACAACTATATTTATTTTACCCCATCTGTTTCCAAACCTTCTGAAAACAAGAAATAATCGATTTCTGCTTTAAACTTGTTCTCCATCTGTCCTTCCTCACATCCGATTAGTCACATTTTAACAATTCCTTACATTTAACATCATCTAAACCTTTATTAGCGTTCTTTTTCAAGCTACAGTAAAATTATCCAGTATTACTATATCAGTGCTTACTAGTCCATAGTGGTATTTCCTTAATCGTTCCAATATCTCGGTTAAAACAATTAACATTACAAGCGTTTGGCACAGCCTTAAATCCACTACTTACCTTCTCCTCACTTTCCTTATTATCACATCCATTTATTTTATATCAGTTTTTTTTTATTAGCTTTACTGTTACTTCATAACATTCATCAAATTCAAAGTTTCTCCCTTCCTCATAACCTCTAAAACCGATCCCTTTGTATATGGTTTAAAAATAAAACATCTAGTAAAAATAAAATATCTAGTAAAATAAAATATAATCTTCAATGCTCTAACACCCACTCAGTATCACAAATGCCTTAATATCTCCCTTAGCGCTGGTCACAGAAACTGTAACACTAACTTTTTACTTTTTGTCTTAGTAATTGTTATATTTTTGACTTCCTGTTTCTCCTAAAGTACTATTTTCTCAACAGTCCCTTTCCTATCTTCTAGAACATCTTCCAAACTTTCATTAGTCTCATAATAATCTAATTAGCAGTTATTATGTACGGTGAAGTAGACATAAACAACGTTTCAGTATCTTTTCATGTACAATTTACATTTTCATTTTGTTTTGGAGTACCTACAATGTTACTATTTTCAATAGTTTACCTGATAAATATTCTTGTTTTACTGTCAATAATTTTAATGATGAAAATGTACCTGTCACTATAGATGGACAATTTCCCACAGTTTGTCCAGCCAGTTTGGTCGACACTGGCATACTGAGGCAGTGTTGCAAATGTCTGATGTTCACAGACAACCCTCTACTCCTAGCACACACAAACACAATGTGTGAGAGATGCAACTATATTAAGAACCTTAAATCAAGCTCTCTCTCACATCAGTCAGTACATATGACAATCAGCAGGTTGCCACCATGCACACCTCACCCTCTACTCCACCCAAAGCCACATTGCATATATCTACATATGTGGAGGTCCTCACTAGAAACATACCCAAACACCAGAAACATCCCAAATACAAGCAATAAAGGAGGTGGTGTATCAATATTCATTAAAGATAAATACACCTCCAGATTTGTTAAACAGCACGACTCCCTGGAAACACTTCAGGTGCAATTAACTGTTGGTAGGACACCTATTCAAGTGATTGCTAGCTACAGGACCCCCTCCATGAATCAGGACACCCACTCTGCCAATTTGGATCTACCTAAGTCTATCAATGTACATCCAAACACCATGGTTGTGGCAACTAACTACCCATCCATTGACTGGGTAGATTATTCCCTGAAGTTCCCTGACTGGGAATCAAACCCAGGCTGTGGTGGTGAGAGTGCCAAATTCTAACCACTAGACTACTAGGGATCTTCCCTGTGCTCAAACTCATTTGGCCAAATGTTCCTCAACTTTGTTAACGCCGTTGCCCTGGACCAGCTGGTTGACACCCCCAGAAGGGATGCCAGCTTCCTGGATCTGGTGCTCACCAATATGGGGGACCACTGTAGCACCCCCCCCACTGTGAGGTCCTCCCTGGTGAGATTTGAACACAAATCAGTCTCATTCGAAGCAACTATCACACCTAACCCCATCCCAGCAGCAATTACACTAAAAAACTTCTCCAAAGCAGATTATAACCTCTTATGGGATGGTATAAATAGCTTCACTGCACCCACTTCCTCAGATAGAACTAGCAACTATGCCAAGCTCTACACCAAAGCTTTATACAAACTTATGCATAACTGCACTGACTCAGCCAAGCTCCTCAAGGAAAAGCAAATCTGCCTGGCGGACAACTGCCATTAACAGACTTTACAATAAGAGGAAGAAATTGCTTTCTAAGAGTAAGAGGGAGACAGTCCTCCTAAACTGGAAATACTCCCCCCTCTTTAGCTTAAACAAGCAAACAAGACTTCTTGTGAAGTCCTCCAAAGCAAACTACAAGTCCAAATTAGCTTCCTCAACCAAGGACAACCACAAGCCATTCTATACTTACATCTGTAACCTAAAAGGAAAGGCCCAGATTTGTGCAGAACTGGTAGTTTATGATACCATATATACTGAGTCTGTGGACATAGCTAACCCGTTGGCTGACAGATTCTGTCAAACGTCACTCCCCTGTGCCCACCACACATACCCCATGACATCCCTACTACTTGTCCCCTACCTTGTATCTCTAAAGAGCAGGTCAAAAATGCCCTCTCTAAGGCCACAAATGCAGCATTTATGGGACCTGATAACATCCCAGGCTGTATGCTACATGAGCTATTGGGTACTCTTTTCAATCATAGTCTAAGAACTGGTTTTATCCCAGATGAACGGAAAACAGCCACCATTATCTCCCCAGCACAAAGGCGGCAGTTCTACTGATCCTAAGAACTACAGACCTATTAGCCTGACTAGCCTTACCTTCAAGGCCATGGACTTCATCATGGACCTTATCAACAAAGATATAGGTAATATCCAAAGACTTGACCCTACTCAGTTTGGATTTGTCAAGGGGAGATCATGCCTGTTAAACCTGGTGGACTTCTTCGAGACGGTCACCAAGGCCCTGGACAAGGGGAAATCTCTGTATACAGCCCAACTGGACTTATCCAAGGCATTTGACACTATCCCCCATTCAGGCATCATTGACAGACTAACGCAATTATGCATCAACCCTTAAGCCGTTAGATGGGTCGCTAACTGCCTCACTGATAGAACTCATATTGTTAAAATAGGGGAATCCACCTCCAACAGCAGACCTGTAAACCAGTGGTGTTCCACAGGGATCAGTCCTGGGACCTCTACTGTTTGGAATCTATTTCCCCGAAGTACAAGCAAAAACTAAAAGTCTGTGGCTGACAAAGTTTGCTGATGACTGCAAACTGGGAGCTGTCACAGAATCTCCATATGATGTCAACATCCTACAAGAGGGTCTTAAACGAATGATTGGTGCCAAAGTCATGGCCTTAAACTCAGTGCAAAAAATGTATTATTCCTTTTGGTAAAAGAGATGTTCCTGCTAACTAACACATCAATAGCAACAGCTTAAGTATGCACTCAGTGGTGAGAGACCTGGGCACACAGGTTGACAGCAAACTTACCTTTGACCACCATGTCTCCACAGTGGTAAGAAGGGAATTCTGTACTGCTCATCTCATAATTAAGGGAAGTGCCTCCAGAAAAAAGTTATCACATCCCTGTACTCTTCCCTCATCATCCCAATAATGGAGTACAGTGCCCCTTTTAGTATGTACCTTTCTAAGCACCTGCAACAGTTGGAGAAACCACAAAGGTTCCTCACAAGGAAAATTCAATGTCTTCACCATCTGTCCTATGGGGATCATCTGAAATCACTGTCACTTTGTTTTGTTTCATACAGACTACTCAGAGGTGATCTCTGCCTTGCATGTAAGGCAATCTCTGACCCTGAGTTATTGGGAATGATTCATATCCTAAAGTCAAATGGTACACGGGTTACTCTCTCTAAAGACGTTAACCTGGTATGTGACATTAACAAAACCTGCTGGAGACAGACTGGTCTCCCAGACGTTACCACACCTTTGGAACAGACTTCTACTTCATGTCAAACAGAACACCTTGCTGGCCCTCTTCAAACGCAATCTGGACGACTGGATGGGTCACTGTAAATTCACCATGAGGGTCCACCTGTGTCCCTCTTGGACAAGGGTAATAGGTGCTGATCATGGAAATAAGGGTAAGAACTTGGCTAGTCTTGTAAGGCCCCTAGGGGTATTAGCCTAGTAACTTCCTATGATGAGATATCTCTATGTTTAGCCATCTCATTGTTTTTTCAATAGTTTACCTAATAAATATTCTTGTCTTACTGAAAAATAATTCAAGTGATGAGGTACTTGTGTTTAGCCATCTCCTTGTTTTAAATTAAAAAATGTATCATTCAAAAAAACTTCCATACCTCAGTTACAGTCCTGTCACTGTAATCCACTAATTACTTCCAAAATAACTAGCTACACAAAGGATAGCAATTAAAGGCGGAGTGTCAAGATTCCCTGCAGCTCTCATGGTTTTGATTAAGCTGGTAGGTCAGGTGATCTTATTGTTTACAGGCATACAACTTGTAGTGTGATGGCTCAAGTTTCAGTACTTTGGGGGGAGGGTAATTTGCACTTTAGGAAGTGCTAACAGTTTCCTTTGTGTGTTCCTTTTATTTACAGCCCCACACTGTTAAGAAAGCAGTATCACTTCACTTAGAAATGTAGTGAAGTAATGCTCATGTGTGCTATTGCTATTCCTTTTTTTTCTGTCCAAGTGCTTCAGTCTTTCACTTTGCAGGCAGACAGACCAGTTGATTCTTTATGTACGTTAACTTCTGCAACATAGATGTTCAGCTGCTTGGGTTTACTGCTGAAGTAAACAGATGCAGTGGATACATTTTATGATATAGTATGATACAGTGTATTTGTATATGTAAGGTATGGAGCAGTGTATATGCATTTATGCAGCTACTACTCATTGGGGTACTTTTTACATGCATACCCATTTCAGTTTGTTGCTGTGGTGGGCCCTATTGCTGTTGGTTGTATGAAAAACTGACACAGCAGTTATAGGAGATGCCCTTAGGTGAGCAGTACAGGCATAGGCGAACTAGGAGACCGCCTAGGGCCCCGTACAGCCGGCCTCGTAAAGGGCAGAATTTTAAGTATTTATTTATTTATTTAAATTACTGTACTTTTGTTATTTTGAAATCTTCTCAGTGCCTTGTCTCTAAGTGAAGGGCGCCGAGAAGATTGCAAAATAACAAAACCATAGGGCGAAGGGAAGGGGGAAGCACCCTCCCACTTTTATAGCTTCAGGTTGGCCAGGAGGCTGGCTTCAGCAAGTAAAGAAAAAAAATCTGTTGTTGTCACATGCGGAAGCGGA
This sequence comes from Protopterus annectens, assembly GCF_019279795.1. Lineage (NCBI taxonomy): Eukaryota > Metazoa > Chordata > Ceratodontiformes > Protopteridae > Protopterus > Protopterus annectens. The sequence continues at coordinate 1,658,734,687 of NC_056744.1, forward strand.
ACTTAAGTTAGTTCAGTGAAGAGAGGGATTAAGGTCATGTGTGCACGTGTGGCCATTCAGATTCAATATAAGGTAAGTGTCAGTCTATGTGTAAGTTAAGCCGTACGTTTCTGTATGTGAGGGAAAGTGTGTCTATGTGTATATTTGTTTGTATGTAATTTAAATTAGTCGTTCTGTTACTATGAGTGTGTGTGTGTTGTTGTTGTGTGAGAGAGTATGCTGTATCTTTTGGCTTTTCCCGGTTAGGGGTCGCCACAGCGGAACTCTGGTCCGCTAATGATTGGCAGAAGATTTTTACATGCCTAGTTGCCGGCAATTTTCACAACCTTCAATGAAGGTACACCCCTTCACGCATGTCTCTACACAGAAGACGCTTTAGCTGAGAATTGAACGGACAACGTCTTGCTGTGAGGCAACAACGCTATTGCAGCACCACCACTGACATGTCTACTATTAAGATAAAACCAAACAAAATAACAGGAGGGTATAATTACTGAAAAAAATCGAACTAATTTATACAGAAATATTTATCTACGTTCTATGACTGGTTTTTATCTGTTTAATGAATTTTAGTAAAATATTTAGCAAGAATTGATGGAGTGACTTGTGCAAATAGTTATCTTTTATGTTAAATTGCCTGTTGTATATACAATTCCAATAAAATTATTTAAAAAAGAAACAAGCAGACTCCCCCTGTATTGAAGCTTTCAGAGCCTCACTTCTCATCATCAGTACAGTGTAGATGTTATTTGTAAGCAACCCCCTCCTAAGCATTAATCAATGCTAGATATAGTTATGAACTTTTACGCTCTTTAGCTAATAGGTATGCAAAATCATAGACGTATAGAAATGTACACAGAGCATTTTTTTTATTTATCTATAGGACTTCAACTTTGTTCAGTGAGATTCATCATTGTACCTCTTCTTGATGATTACTTAGCATTGCATGCATAACTATTTCTTAGACTGTAGTTCTGCCTTAACATTTATTATAGTGTTTTTGTACCTTTGATTGCATTTCATTGCATTTTCAATTTAACAGATTTACAACATTTTTCTTATTTGCAGACTTAATATTTAGAATGTAGCAAAGCTATTATTTTTTTCTGTGATAGAGGTATAGATCTACACTTTTACAGCATTTATTTCTAGCCATTAGCATAGTGTTTGACTTAGTAAGACATAGTAGCTTAGCAAAGAAATTATCTATTGAGGAGACTATAGATACATAACATGTAAACTGTTGAGAGTATGTGTGTGTTAATTTGTGGGAACCGTGTGCTTGTATCTTTGCTTTTTGCTTTGACCTGTGGAGATGGAAGAGACTGGCATCAGGATTGTGAACATTTATTGCTTAGCGATGTCTAGAAAAAAAAATCAGGAGATATTTTAAAATCTCTCTCGAGTTTTTCCGGACTTTGCAGGTGTTACAAAGATGAAGGTGATCCTCAAGTTAACATGGTAATGACAGAGTCTCACCTGATGGGAATGCCATGTTGCTGTTAGAAGGTTTGCTTGGCTAAGAGACAGGGCAGATATTTAGGCATGAGTTCAAAAGGAATTGCTCTGGAGGTGATGATGAGGGTAATCTGTTTCTACTCTTCAGGTAAAAGTTGTCTAGGTGAGTTTTGTGTGCTGATTTATTGACAGTTGTTTCCTAGCCACCTATATTGTTTCCTATTATTTGTTTTCCTGATGCCTGGCCCTGGATTTCAGAGTCCTTCGATGACTTCCAGATGAAGCCATCCAAACATACAGCATGTAGAACAGCTGCCAGTTTACGGCTGAGGATATAAAATAACTTAAGGCACGTTTCTGAATGGATGTAATGGGGTAGTGGTTATATCATTCCCCTTTCTTCTTCTTTCTTTTCTGTGGCCAGCTTTAGCAGCCTGCTGCTTTAAGGTCAGAATACTTGGCTATTACTTTTGCCGTCATATAGTTAAATAAAGGAGGCTTTCTTGAGCTATTTGAATTGGGTGGATATAGTGTGAATTTTAAAGCGCCTTTATAGCTGTAGCACCTAATTTATAGTGTCATATTTTAGAAGTGAAAGAATCTGCTTTCTTTTTGCTTACTTTTGCTGACAACTCAGATCAAAATCTGTAACTGCAAGTTTTTAGAGTTAACTATTGTATTAGTTTATGCACTGCACAATTGCATATTTACCTCTTTTTTATTTTTAGAAAACAGTAGTGCCTTCCAGTCAGACAAATCTTGTGAGACATTTTATGTTTGTCATACAGCACTCACTATAGCAGTGTGTCTGCTCCATAGCTTAATGTTGTAGAACACCACATTTATGTGCTTCATGCATGTCTTTTGGTACAACTATAGCACGGATGGCGTGAGTGGCACCCTATTTTGGTTTTACCATCCCAGACTGACAAAAAAGCATCCCCATAACTCAGCTGAGGGATAAAAAGTCTTTAGGTTAAGCACAGAACTATTAAATATATACGTTACATATGTAAAAACGTATTGTTAAGCTAGTGCTCCAAGCCACTTAAATGATAATCAGAAATACTTTTGAGTTTCAAGGAGTGATTGTTCTGCCCAGTGCCTAGTATCTTGCACTTGAACAATCCACACCTGTACCCCAACTCTTCAGAATTCTTTGATGTGTACAACTCAGGATATAATTTAAAACTGCATATTGTCAGTACAGTTCAGATTAAGGATCACATTTTTTATTTTGTCCTTATACAGACTACATTATTGTATGTGCACTTTACACTTTATTTTTATGGCACTGAGGCACTTATTTCTATTTAGATCTGGGCTATGAAAACAATGAATTTCACTCTAGCAAGAAGGATTACATGAAATTTATTTTATGACCAGAATTCAGAAAAAAATGATAGCACATCTGCTTAAAAAATAATATGTTTAAAACTGAAGAGAGTGGCCCACAAGTGATTAAGCCTGTAATAGTAGATAAGTCAGTGCAAGAGCTACATAAGTAAGCAATTCACTTGCAGAGGTAGTATGAATACTGTAAAGACTTGGGTAGTACTGTAACAGGTCACATGACTTAGGCTCATTAGTGGACATATAGCACATTCACAATGATGCAGTTCCATGCATACATTGTCATACCAATACAGGCACAGCTGAGACCCCAAACAATGTCTAAACAGCAAACTCTGTGCTATGTTTGCATTAAAAATGGAACTGAATTGGGTGAATAGGACTGTAGAAAGCAGGAAAGAGTAAGCAGAGGAACATACAGAAGGACAATGAGAAGGAAAGAGTGATATGCAGTAGGGGAGGAGATGTATTTTCTTGTGGGACAGGTGCCCTTTTATAAGAAAAATACAGGGCAACTAGCATGAGGGTGGTGTGGGTAGGAAAAAGGATATAGTGATGGCAGCAACAGCAGACAAACTGATGCAAAAGGGCAGCAAGCACTGAATTTATAGATAAAACATTAAAATGTAAAGTTGTTTGTCAGTAGCAACCTCTTTATTAGTTACAGATTTCTTTAATTTAGAATTATTCAGATGGTTTTACTTCTGCAGAGATTGTGCGTATCGAGTGATATTGGTGGATTGTAATTACAGAAGTTTTGAGTGGCCTTTTATGGTTGAAATTTTCTGAAACGGGTAGTTAATTGGTTCATACATTTTGTTTCATTGCTTATTAAAAGAATGTTTAAAACTACAAATTTAAAACCCATTCTAACAAGTGGTGCTGTAAAATACAAGGAATATAATTTAGTACAGTCAGGAAGATGAATCAAAAAACAAATACGTGTATGCATGGCCCTAAAAAATGTGTGCAACTCTGTTTTGAAAAAAGCCCAAAGGTAAACTTGATCCTCCATTGGCCAGATGCATTTTCTATGAATCTGGGTTTTCATGCTATTTTAATGAATACGAGTTTTGCTGTTTCACGGAGTATGAGTTTCAAGGGCAGAGAAGTTTACTGCTCATGCTAAGTCTATATTCATTGTGAGACTGTATTGTTTGTTTAGCAAATGGCTATCTGAGTTTGTGTTACTTTATTTCATTATCTGTAAACATTGTGGAAGTAAATAAGAAAACAGTATGCATACTGATAGAATTGAACAATGTGTCTGGTAACTGGTGAGAAATAGCCAAGTAATGGAACACTGGAATGGCTGGGGAGGGGGCTGCTGTTGGAGGGTGGGGGTTGCTGCAAGAGGGGTTGCTCGGGGGGACAATCTATTACCCTGCTAGGGCCCTATTTGACTATGATCCAGTTCTGGTATTTAAAGTAGGAAATAAGTACACAAAAGTAGTTGCAGTTTAACTACATTACAAGGTATCTTTTTCTTCTTATGCATTTAAATGATTTAAGTAAATTACTGGAGTGGCTTTCTTGGGGAGTGACTTACCTGTGGGTGTGGCTCAAATAGGGTTGTTTTGTGAGTATGTTGTGGGTAGGGCGTAAGGGGGCGCCAGGCCACTACTTCGCCTAGGGCGCCATTTCAGCTAAGGCCGGCCCTGAGTACAGGAAGCATTAGTGCTGATGGTGGAAGAAAAAAAAAAAAAGAACTCTTACATTGTAAGAGATCAACAGGTAAGTTAGCTTCCAATACTCGGCATATGGAAAGGTAGACTATTGTTCCTTACTGATAAGGAATCACCCCAATACTAATTCTGTTATATCAACAGTGTTTCAAGGAGAGGATTTATAACTGGTCTTCTGTAATACCACATGTTCCGTTTGGGTACTACCCAGACAGATTTTTAATGAGCTTACTACAAGGATTTAGTCTCATGTGCTGAAAAACCTGAACTCGCCCCAAGCTGTTTCAACATCACACTGTGAGTCTGTAGAAATTGATGAATTCCTTTCTCTCTTACAAGTAGTTTCCAGCAGGAAAATGATTGTCTGTGGGACCTAGGTATTTAAGCTCCTATGCAGAGGAGGAAAAATGTCCATGAATAAAATACCCTAGGGAAGCCAAGAACAAATGGATGACCAGGTAGGCTGCCTTAATAAAGGTACAGTGGGATGTCGGTGAAGAAGCTGGGCTACCAGTGAAGCCTTGAGAAAGGCTGTGCGTACCCGAGCACTTGTGGTTGAAGGCTGAGTAAAGCCTTTAGAAAGGCTTCGTATACAGGTCGTAGTTCTGGCTGGTCAGGTCGCTTGGTGAGAGGAACCGCTAGTGTGGCAGCTAGAAATCAAAGATGAAACACACAGAAAAAACAGGCAAAACAACATAAATGTGGCTCGGCTAAGGAGCTCTGCTTGCTGTGGTGGCAAAAAATCAACGTAGTTGAAGTTCAGATTCTAGAAGGTCATCCTTTATTGAAGTAAAAAGTACCAGAAGTACAATCACCATCGAAGCGTAGTTCCTTAATGGAAAGAGTGATCCAGAGGATTTCCTTTTATAAGAGTACCTGGGGGTGCGTCAGTGGGAGCCAATCAAGTGTGGGTGAAAAAAACCTTATTGTGATTGGGCACGACAACTTGACATCACACCTTACAATCTGATAGGTTAGATACCCTGAGCCAGCTCATACGTGGTTAGTAGAATCACTCTAAACCTACAATAGGGAAGTTCGGAGATTAGCTAAAATTAGCTAAAAAAATGTAGTTAACTAAAATAGTCTTGCTGGAAAAAAATCAACCCTTGCTGGTAAAATACATTGTTAGGCTACACTTTTCGAAATCTTCGTCAGGATTGTGGACGACCTAAAAGAGCATAATAAGCAAAGCCGAGCTTACTAGAGAACTAGCAACAACATGGATGTAAAATAAGAAACAGGCTAGAAAAACAAAAAAATAAGAACCAGGCTAGATATCCAAAAAATAAGATACAGAAACTAAAAAGAGAAACAAAATAGTGAAAAATTCTTAAATAATGGATATCAACAGAAACTAATGTATTAAGATATGGAACTGAATGAGCGCTGTTAATTAAAAAAACAATCTTAAAAAGTCACTGATATGTAACCTGAAAAGCTAGAAAGACATGAAAAAAAGTAATACTGAACCATTGTAGAAAACATGAAAGACAAAAAAATATATATAGATGAACCACTGACCAAAAACAAATGAGTCCAAATTTGCCAGGGGAAGTATCAGACCATGGGCTGGAGGTAGACTGGTGAGATCAAAACTGGCTGTCGCATGAAAGGTAACATTTCATTGGTAAATCTGTTAGAGGTCCAGGCGCAGAGGTTGTGGTATATGGTGTTGTATCTTTCTGAGATACAAGACTGGGGTCAAGGTTTCCGCATAGTTAAGGCCTGGTCTTTTCCTTGCCTGCAAACGTATTTGCCACTCAAGTTCCCTCTTCTCAAGCAGCGAGTTGTGGTCCCCGCCTAGTGGGGATTTAGGGATGTGTTCAAGAACATGAAATTTGAACGTATTGTGTCCTAGGTTCCTGAGAGCATGCACTGCCAGCTGGTTTGTCACTTTCAAGTATTTTAAGTCATGCAGGTATTTTGCTATCCTTGTTTTAAGGGAGTTGACCGTCTTGCCCACATAGAAAGCGTTGCATTTGGTCGTCCACCATCCTGACGAAGATTTCGAAAAGTGTAGCCTAACAATGTATTTTACCAGCAAGGGTTGATTTTTTTCCAGCAAGACTGGCTCAGGGTATCTAACCTATCAGATTGTAAGGTGTGATGTCAAGTTGTCGTGCCCAATCACAATAAAAGTTTTTTCACCCACACTTGATTGGCTCCCACTGACACACCCCCAGGTACTCTTATAACAGAAAATCCTCTGGATCACTCTTTTCATTAAGGAACTACGCTTCGATGGTGATTGTACTTCTGGTACTTTTTACTCCAATAAAGTACAACCTTCTAGAATCTGAACTTCAACTACGTTGATTTTTTGCCACCACAGCGAGCAGAGCTCCTTAGCCAAGCCACATTGACGTTGTTTTGCCTGTTTTTTCTGTGTGTTTCATCTTTGATTTCTAGCTGCCACACTAGCGGTTCCTCTCACCAAGCGACCTGACCAGCCGGAACTACGACCTGTATACGAAGCCTTTCTAAAGGCTTTACTCAGCCTTCAACCACAAGTGCTCGGGTACGCACAGCCTTTCTCAAGGCTTCACCGGTAGCCCAGCTTCTTCACCGACATCCCACCGTACCTTTATTAAGGCAGCCTACCTGGTCATCCATTTGTTCTTGGCTTCCCTAGGGTATTTTATTCGTGGACATCTTACAAGTAGTTTCAGAATGAGAAACTTTAAGAGCCAGAACTAAGCCCTGAGTTAAGCCCAATAAGCCTTTGCTGTCTAAATTAACATTTTCTGCTTCTTTTTAACAAGAAAATCCATAGAAGCAGCCCAACCCATGTCAGGGACATCACCCCAGGGAAGAAAGAAGCATTCTCTGCCCCTTCCAAAGAGACCAACAAAAGTGTCTCTTCTATGCCCACCAAGGGATCTTAATTGCCACAGAGGATGTGTCTAACCTCTGGTCCAAGTTGACTGAAGGGATAATACCACAGAAACCCAAGGAAGAAAATTATAAGTGATCTGAGCAACCAGAAATGGACACAGTATAGTCACCCATCTGTGGCTGAAGGAAAGTATCATTTTGCTGAAGAGGCAGAGTTGTTCTTTGGTAAACCTGAGAAAGAACTGTGAAACCCAGGAATTGATGACAGCAGCAGCATACCTCTCAAATGTCCAGATTTTGGCAGACTGTCCAGATTTTTGCATCTTATTTGTGGTCTGTTCCTCATAAAATTTGTGGTTTTCTGAAATGCCAACACCCTCCCCTGCCACTCCATCAGTCGCACAAGCCAGTAATTGAACCTAAGTCATCTGGGCTGTAGTTTGGGTTTTATCCCACTATGCCACTGGAGCAGCTTTATTCAAGATATTCCTGAAACATTTTCATGAGAGGACCCCCTCAATAATGCTTCTCTCATGTTGTTCTATAAAGCCTAATATCTTTTAGGTGAAAGTAGACAACAGACCCTGAACCATGTATATGTACATCAGAACATGTGAAATATATGTATTTTCATATAGCATATACAAATTACAGAAATATTACTGTTTTGTAGCATATCATCAAATTCTATAATGAGAGTTTGAAATTCAGTCTTGGCAGCATTGACTCTCATGAAGACACAGCAGTTAACTTCATGAAGGAGCTCTATGTCCATTTAGATGAATAATTACAGCTGATAGCCCCTACAAAAACAAAAAAAAATGTGAAATTCAACACAAACCTCTATGGTGCTCCTCCAAAATAACTAAACTTTACAGTAAAAGAAGAAAAAAAACTCCCCAAATAACACATTAGATCCAAAAATGTAATATCAAGGATAGGATCATAAATATTACTAAAACCACAGGCCAGCACTGTGGCCTAGTGGGAGAAAGCTCTAATTCCAGCCTAGGTGACTTGGATCCTATTAGCAGCTCGGGTGCTTGCAGCACTGACAGAGAGGTATAGATGTGCCTGTCCCCTAGGGGAGTATTCGTGTATGGGGAGGCATAGTCCATAAAAGGGAGTAGCCAATAGATATGACAGAGGAGGGGAGGGATATCAAGAATTAACTCCTAAATTAAAAAAAAACTATTCTGGAGGAAACAGTCAATGGCACAATCCCCTGGGGATATTGGTTGGCTCTGTGGCAGCCCCAGGCTTAGAATGTTTTGCTTTAATGGATTGAAGCGTTTAACTACAATTTGAATAATTATTTAACCGCATCAGTGTTCAATAATTTTGTAGTCTGAAGAAGCGGTGTTTAACCATGAAAGCACTTACTATCGGAGTTGTGTGGCGAATACCTATTAAAGTAGTGTTGCTGTGTGTAACCAACATTTTTGTTTTTCTTCCTTAGAATGGAGCTAGTTTGGGGGCAGTAAAAGAGGATGGTAGACCCAGTGATGGACAGGAGCACTGGGGTACCCAGAAAGAATGATGCCGAAGGGGAGGGAGAGAGAAATATTACTAAAAACGCGAAGCCAATGGAAATTAAAAAAACCTTCTTTAGTTATGTTAAGAAACTAAAGAATAGCATCCAACATTGCGCTGAACTCATTCAAAATGACACTACCTATTCAGACCTAAAAGACTGCCAAAATACTAGCGAAAAGATTCAGTGCTAGTTTTACCCAGAGACTTCTTTCCAAAGTATACACATCTACATCCACTGACTGATGCCAAAGGGGAAAGCCAGGTAAGGGGAAGTGTTAAAGTCATGATGGTGATGGCCACCTACACATCCCTTCCCTACGACTGGCACATGCACCTCAGAAGTGGTATATCTTTGTGATGCCTGTTGGCGACTTCTATGTAGCTTGGAAGGGGCTAGCATTCATGGGATGTTCACTGCTAAACACAAGGGATGCCAGTGGTTCAACTTGTTCCCCCACTTTGTCAACTGTGGAAGGTTTGTGTGGTCTCCATTGTTAGCACTGCTGACAGTGACATTTTGTTAATGGATTGTGCATTTGAGCATGGTGTCAAAATCATGGGCTAAAGGTGACCCACTGATGTCTAATATGGTTTGACGTGTTGTGCTGGCCCCTGCCAGTGGGACCTGTGAATGCATACAGATACCCATGTTCCAACACTGCCACAGGCAAGTTATCACTTTCACCACCACATTACATAGTTTGTTACATGTCGATTATGTACATAGCCTATGGAATAAACATACCTTGCAGAGCAGGTTATCACAGATACATCCCTGATGGCACTCGAGAACATACATGCATATGCTCTCATCTGAATGAACCATTCACACTACTAGGCCACACAGTAAAGGACACCTAGATGAATGGTGACCAGTTTGCCTATGCATAAAACTGGCCACACTCCTCAGCAGCTGTTCTTGTTACCTGTGCACCCTGTTAACGCCATTGGCATTTTTATATGCCTGAACTCCCTATGCTTATCAGCAGCAGCAGTTTATATACACCTGTTCTCCCTGGTCTGTAAGAAGTATGAAAATCTAATGACTGACAATACTGACTGAATGATATTTCTGGTAAATCACTGAAGTTTACAATGATTTTACAAGGGAGGGGACAAAAATATAAAGCAGTAACAGGAACAATCCTCAAATCAGAGACAGTTGAAAGGAAATCACTGCCAGGTGGCAGCAAATAGAATACACTGTAGTTTGTCTACTGCTCATATATGGTTGCCTAGCAGGAATTAAAAAAAAACATGGTTGCCTAACCGGAATTAAAAAAAAAAAACAATCCATCACACTCTCATTGATTACCAATGTTGTTGTTTTGTCATCAGCCAGTACACCTGCACTCACCATACTTGTAGTAATTTGTGTACTTCTGCACACGTTATACTCACCAGCAGCAGTTTATATACTCGTGTACACCCTACACTTATCCTCTGCTATTTATATAAACCTGCACACCCTGTACTTAGCAGCATTTCAGGTACTCCTGTACTCCCTATAATCAGTCAACATTTTCTTTACACCTGTATACTCTATACTCATCATCAGCTGTTTAAGTGCTTCTGTGTACCCTGTACCATATGTTTAGCAGAAAACCTAAAACATGAAGCTGGAAATAACGCTGTCCTCCAAATTTCAGGTATTGGTTTTACATAGAATAAAGTTTAATTACCAGGCAGACTTCAACAGCATAACCTAATAACATGCTAATAAAATCTTTGGTTCATATGTTCTTACTAAGCTTACAGTCAAAGAGGTCATTAAAAAGTTCAGCCACATTACCCAATATTGATGATCTCTTGTCAGATTCAAATCCACCACTGTTAAAACAGCCCTCTCTAAATTGACCCCAGCAATAAGAAATTACTAGCATCTGAAACCAAACAAGGCACACTATAGAGTTTCAAACATATACTGAACAAGAGCTTGTTCAAAGAAGCATCATATTCCTGATGCAAAAAAGGATTGTCTAAGCATATATCACATCAAACAGGCAAGAAACTTAATCAAGGGGAGTCAGCTATCATGTTAAATCAAGTCTGTCCTACAGCTCTGTTCAACTCATGCTATAATTTGTAACTAAAACTTTTACTATTCTCTCTGTGTAGTAGACCTGAGAGAAATGGGGAGTAAGCCCCACACCCTGCTGTACCCCTTGCTTAATATAACATCCACCATGGTTGTACAGACTTAGTAAAGCTTGTAATTTTTGCTGAAATGTATGCCAGTCGATTAGAACTACAGACTGTATGAATGCAGATGTAGAGGTGTTAATACTGACTTTGGGAACCCATTCGTTTAGGATGCAGAAGACATCTGGTACATGATTTGGGGCTCTGTCAGCGCATATGCTTAGGTACAATGCAGGTATGGGGTCCAAATGGAGAGATGATAAATGGACACGTAAAGGAGAGTAGTACTGCTGGAAATTAATTCACCCTCAAGTCTTGGTTACTACCTTCACAAGGTGGACAGTGGTTTCACAGAATCTCACCAAGGAGACACTGATATATAGACTGTATTTTATATAGCATATATCATGGACAGAAGTAGGTCAAAAAAAAAAAAAAAGATAGCTAGGTGCAATGGCAATGCAGAATCCTCAAGATACAGAAACAAAGAGCAAAGCTCTCTCCAGCCAAGACTATGCTAGACAATCAAGAGGAGAAGGTTAACACCCACAATACACCTCAAGCAACACATAGCCCTTCTAAACCCACACCACCAACACCTACACATAGCAACACTAAACCCACATATGCGGAGGCCCTTAACATTAACCTGCCCAAGCAACGAGGACCTTTGAAGCTAAAACGCAAACACCGATCACAATCAAAGTATTACATAGCTCACAAGACTAGTGTGCCACCCAACAACAACCCCTAAGGCGAGACGACGTACCCAACACTTTAGTTATAGGTGACTCTATAGTCAGGCTCACTGATGTCCCACTCACCAGGCTGAAAAAGGAGAAAATTACCATCAGCTTCCTGTCGGGTGCCAGGATCTGCCACATAATGCATGCACTCAAGTCACTCCACAACAAGTACAAATACGACTCTGTCATTGTCCATGTTGGAGTGAATGACTTGAGACGTACCTTCCTGGACTACATGAAAAGAGACATGGAAGAGCTCTCGGATCATGTGGCCCAGGAAGGTATTACCTTAAACCTGAGTAGCATCCTGCCCTTGCCCAGAATGATACCACAGTATAAGGACACAATGATAACTTCAACAATTGGCTAAGTTTCTGGTGTCATTCAAAGGGGATTCAGTATCTTGTCTGCCTGGGACAACATGATCTACAAACCATGATGCTTTGCCAGAGATAGTCTGCACCTGTCACCCCTGGGATTCAGGTTATTGGCTAAGGCTCTTGCCACCCCTATAGTGCCTTGTTTTAGGCAAGGCTCAAAGGACAAAACCACCACCATAACAGGTACAAGTATCCAAAATCTGAAGGTAATGCTACTCAATGCTAGAAGTCTAAACCTCAAAATGCACTCTCTCGAGGCACTCCTAAAAATGGAGAAAAACATCTGTGCAGTAACAAAGACCTAGTTCAAGGCTCAATACAGCACCCCTGCAATACCAGGCTACAACTCTTACCACACATTTCGGCCACCAAACCAGGACCGAAACACTAAAGGTGGAGGAGTGTCCATATTCACCAAGGATATTCACACCTCCAGGCTAATTGCCCAATACAATGTATCCAAAATTCTCCAAGTGCAACTAACACTAGGTAAAAATGCAATCCAAATTGTAGCTTGCTACAGATCCCCCACCATGCCCCAAGATTCTCACTACACCTTTCTAAACATACTGGAAAATATTAAGATACAACCAAACACCCTACTACTGGGCGATTTCAAGTACCCTGCCATTAATTGGGAAAACTACTCGTGTAATAACACCTTTGCCAATGGTTTTTGGAATTCATAAATTCCAATGCCTTGGATTAACTAATCCATAGTCCCACAATGGGTTCCAATATCCTGGACCTGGTCATTACCAACATGGGAAATCGATGCTCCACAGCAGTGGTCACCCCCTCGTTGGTTAGGTCTGACCATAAGCTAATCACCTTTGACATCCACATCCCACCCCCACCAGTAAGGAAACATCTGTAAAAAACTTCTCCAAGGACAACTTCATGCTACTCAAGTCAGAAGTGGCAAACTTCATGACACCCATGCAGATGGGAACTGAAAGTTCAACTGACGAATCCTACAATAAAGCACTGCACGAGCACATCCACTCATGCATGAATCGTGCCATCCCAAATAGAATCAAGATGCTCTCCTCCAAAAAAAGAAGCCAATCTGGTGGTCCCCTGTCATAAACAAACTATACAACAGAAGGAAGAAACTGTTGGAGAAAAGAGGAAAATCCCAGGATGCAAAAAAGTCCCTTACCAGCCTCAGTAAGGGGCTAAGATCCGTCATGAAATCCTCCAAAGCTAAGTTACGAAAATAAAATTGCCAACAATTCCAAAGACAACCACAAGGCATTCTAAAGCTATGTCAAGAATCTAAATTACAATGCTCAGATATGCTCTGAGCTACAAGAGAATGGCATTAAATATACTGATCCCAAGGACATTGCCAATATCCTGGCAGATTGATTCAGTGCCACCTTCACCCCCCCTCTCACCCCCTAAAGGTTCAGTGCCACCTTCACCCCCCCTCTCACCCCATAAAGGGCCCATCTCAATACCGAAAGATTGCCAAATTCCAATAATCATGTCCACATAAGTAAAAAATGCACTCTCCACAGCTAAGAATACTGTGCTTTTAAATGTTAATTGGCATTTTAAAATGTTATTTAATGTAGTATTTAAAGCATATGTTTTTTATAGTAAAGCCATAGTCTAAAGAAGTCTCTTGCATAAGAGACGAAAGCGCTTACTATTGGCTTGGAGTATAATAAATTTCTTTGTACTGACACAGCTTTTGTTTACTTTTACAGGTAAGAATACATCACTCATGGGACCAGATGATATCCCGGGCAGTGTACTACGTGAACTACAAAATGAACTAGCACCTCACCTAAGTGTCCTGTTCAATCATAGCCTCACCTCAGGCTTCGTGCCCACTGAGTGGCGCACAGCTAAAGTTATCCCACTCCACAAGGGGGGATCCACCTTGGATCCTGGGAGAGTACAGTTGTGTACACTTACCATAAATGTAGATGTTAGAGTGTATTTCACTGTTGCAGTCCTAACAAAGTGGATTGGGGTTATCTGGCTCCCGGTAGCCCTCAGTCGGCCCGAATACCAAAGTCTTTGATTTATGAGGTCGGCTGCCGCCGGCTGTAAACCTGACGCCAGGACGTCAGGTATAAAGGGAAGGCAGCAGATGCCATTTCCTCAATTTTTCTTGCCTTAACTGTCAGGAGCCCCCCTAAAGAAGGCTAGACTAGGAAATTAAACACCCTGGAAACATACCATCCAGAAAGAAATAAATAGCCTGTGCCTTAGGAAAAAAGGGGGAATAGAGGGAGGGTAACCTGGACTGCAACAGTGAAGACACTCAAACATCTACATTTATGGTAAGTGGACACAACTGTACTATGTTCATCGTGTTTCACTTTTGCAGTCGTAACAAAATGGGTTGATTCCCAAAGCCCAGGAAAAAACAAAAAGGGAGGAGGAACACCCACTGCTTAAGGGTTGATAAGGATACCCTGCAAAATTGCAGCAGCAAAACCAGCCCTGCATTTAAAGAACAAAGGTAGACTGTATTGCTTTGTGAAAGTATGAACAGAAGACCAAGTAGGCTTCCAGAATGTCCTTAGTAGGAACACCTCTCAAAAAGGCTGTTGAGGTACAGGCTGCTCTAGTAGAATGGGTCCTGATACTCTGAGGAGGGACTTTCCATGCTGTAGGTAACAAAAGTGAATACAATGAGCAATCCATTTAGAAATGGTCTGTTTAGAAATAGATTTACCCTGAACTCCAGGAGCAAAACTAACCAACAACTGATCAGACGTCCGAAATGATTTAGTCCTGTCCAAGTAAAGTCTTAGCTGTCTGTGCACATCAAGAGAGTGCAGAATCCTTTCCCCTCTATTCTGGGGTTTTGAAAAGAAGGTAGGCAGGTGGATACACTGGTTAAGATTCAAGCTAGAAGCCACCTTTGGCATAAAGGAGGGATTAGTTCTAAGAGAAACCCAATCTGCATGAAAGATGATAAAAGGTTCTACTGCCATTAAGGCCTGCAGCTCAGAGACCCTTCTAGCTGAAGTAATAGCCAAGAGAAAGGCAGTCTTCCAGGAGAGAAACTTTAAATCCGCAGAGGCAGCTGGTTCAAAAGGAGACAGAGTAAGTTTCTTAAGAACAAAATTAAGATCCCAAGCAGGAGTAGGTGCCCTTCTGGCAGGTCTTAAATTGCTATCTCCCCTAAGGAACTGTTTCATCAAGAGATGAGAGAAAATGGGATGTTCAAAAGAGCAATGCGCAGAAATTGCTGAAGCATGAATCTTGACTAAAAAAAGAAAGTCCACCATTAAGCAAGTCTACTAGGTAATCGAGAATGAGAGGAAGAGAAGGATGAACAGAGTCTTCCCCTCTAGCCTACATCCAAAAGCAGAATCTTTTCCATTTATCTGCATACGATTTCCTGGTGCTAGGCCTCCTGGCCTCACGAAGAACCTCAACCACCTGTTGGGAAAGGTTTAGATTATGAGCCAGGATGCTAAATGCAGAGTTTGAAGATGAGGATCAAGAAATTTCCCTCCCTCCTGGACCAAGAGATTTAGTATCAGGGGAAGATGCCAAGGCTGAGACTGGGAGAGACTGTGAAGGAGTGGATAACAGTGCTGCCTGGGCCAGTCTGGAGCTATGAGAATAACCCTTGGGATTTTCATCCCTTATCTTTAACAGTACTCTGGGAAGAAGAAGCAGAGGAGGGAAGGCATAAATTGAGAGTTGTGTCCATGGGAAGGACAAAGCATCCGCTTTCCAGGCTTTGTTGTGATGCTCCCTGGTGCAGAAGGTTGGAAGAAGATGGTTGTTCGGAGATGAGAAAAGATCCACTTGTGGAGTGTCCCAATGCTGGATAATGTGATGGAAGACGTGATGGAAGATGGTCCTGTTCAGTTGCCACTCCTGAGGATCCAGTACATGCCTGCTCAACTGGTCCATCAAGGTGTTGAGTCTTCCTGGAAGAAACTGGGCTATCAGAAATGCCCATGGAAGCTGCTATGGACCATAGTCTCATGCTTTGTCTGCACAGGGGGTAAGAGCGAGTCCCTCCCTGCTTGTTGATGTACCACATGACTGTGGTGTTGTCTCTCCTGACCAAAAAGGTACCAGGAGAGAGTAGATGCTTGAAATCCAGCAAGGCCTGCTGGACTGCTATCAATTCCTTCATGTTTATGTGCAGATGAATTTGTTGATTGCTCCATGTCCCCTGAATGCACCTGCATTCCAAATGAGCTCCCCATGCATAGTCTGAGGCGTCCATGGTGAGAGATTGTCTGGCAGGTGGTGGGTGAAAATGGAGACCCTTGTTCTCTGAACAGACTGTTGCCCACCAAAGAAACTCCATTTGCAGACAGGGAATCAGAGGAAGCATCAAGTCTATGTCCTGTGTGAGTTGACACCAAAGGTTCTTGAGGTGCCATTGCATTTTTCTCATATGCAGTCTTGCATATGGAATCATCAGAATACATGAAGCCATGAATCCCAGGGCTTGCAGGAATTGCCTTGCAGAGAGCTGGGTCATGCTTGCCAAATTCTTGAAGTAAGTCTTGTTTGTCTTGTGGGGAACACCAGAAATGTGTTGAGAATGGACAAATCCAGAATAGGGTGCCATGTGCCCTCCTTTTTGGGTACCAGAAAATGTCTTGAGTAGAAACCCTGGCCTGTCTGAAGTGCAGGTACTGGCTCTATTGCTCCCAGAGTCAGCAAGGAAGAAATTTGCCTTTCTACCTCTGCCCTTTGATTTGGGGGCATATCTGAATATCGATGGTGGACAGGGAAGATGTGAAAGTAGAACTTGTAACCTTGGGCTACTATTTTGAGTACCCATTTGTCGTCTGTGATGAAAGACCATACCGCTGCAAACCTGGCTAACCTTTCCCCCAAATGAAATCCTGGGCCAGCAGAGGCAGATACGGGAGGGCCAGAGTCATTGGGAATGTTTGCCTTGGGAAGGCTGCTTAGAACTCCCCGATTTAGAAGAGGAAGAATGCCATTGCTTATCCTTTTGAGTGGCAGAAGTTTGACCTCTAGAAGACCTGAAACCCCTTGGCCTAGAGCAACTCTGCTTACTAGGATCAGGGAAGGTCCAGTTCCTGGTAGGGTAATGCCCACTAAAACGATGAGGTTGAACCTGTAGGAAATCCTTGACAGCTTGTACAGATTTTGCCTTATCCTCCAACTTTTTCAACACCTCTTCAGCTTTGTTACCAAAAAGATTGTCCTTTTGCAAAGGCACATCCAGCAATTTTGATTTGACCGGTTCAGAAAGAGGCTGTTCTCTGAACCAAGCAGGTCTCCTAATAACAGAACCAGTGGCTGCTGCTCTGCAGGAAGCCTCCAAAGTGTCAAAACCACAATGCAGAGAATGCTTAGTGACAAGAGTGGCAGAATTTAATAAGTCTTGCATGTCCTTATTCTCCATTAGGGAAGGAACAGTACAAATGTTAGCCTTAATAGCCTCCAAAGTATGCTGTTGATACTTAAGCATATGAAAAAAACAATTAACTGACCTAATGGCAAGGGTGGCGGAGGTATAGACCTTTTTACTCCACCTGTCCAGGGCCCTACATTCCCTATCAGTGGGGACAGGAGTTTTAACAACAGTAGCTTTAACACCTTTAGGGCCTTGGAAAATAATCTCTGGATCAGCAGTAGGATTCTTGAAAAGAAACTGGTGAGAATCAGGAAGCCTATAGTGCCAGTCAGGTTTCCTGGGAGCAGGAGTAACAGAATTAGGAGGTAAAGAATTTTCCAATGAAAACATCATCCACAACTTCCAAAACTGGAGGGATAGCCAGAGGTTTATGCTGTGGTAAATCCAAAAATTCCCTGATTCTCTTTTTAGATTGTGGAAAGTCCTGACTTTCCCACTTGAAGTGGCCCCTAAGAGTATTCAGAGTATCTCCAAAAGAAAAATCTTCTGGAGGGGAGGCAGAAGGGATAGATTCTTCTGCATCAGAATCCTCAAAATCAGAAAAAAAGTTGTGAATTTCCCTCTTCATCAGCAGAAATGATAGAAACCTCAGAATCTGAGGCAGACAAAACATCAGGGGACAATTCCCTAGCCCTCTTAGAAGGGGGAGGCTGATAACCCTGTATAAGGATCAAAAGATCACTAGCCATTTTAACCATCTGAGACTGAGGGAAAATAGGGGAGGCCAGAGCCTGCTTTTGAGTAGCTTTGCGACGGGAAAGTTTGCTA
This sequence comes from Protopterus annectens, assembly GCF_019279795.1. NCBI lineage: Eukaryota > Metazoa > Chordata > Ceratodontiformes > Protopteridae > Protopterus > Protopterus annectens. The sequence continues at coordinate 1,658,752,979 of NC_056744.1, forward strand.
GAAAGCCGGAGGGAGTCGGAAGGTCTAGCAACAGAAGAAGTCTGAACCAAGGTAGTCTGTCTGGCATGGGTACCATGGAGAAGAAGAGAGGCCTCCGAAGCCGGTGCCTGCTTAGTGGCTCTGGACCCATCGGAGGCAATGACTGGTAGAGGGTCAGAAGATGAAAAGGAAGCCTGAGGCATGGAGGACTCAGAAAAGGTCTTGGCAGAGGCCTGTGGCTGAACATCCACAGACTGCAGGGGCTGAGGAAGCGCCTCAATGACTACCACTGGGCTGACGACCAACTTGACAGTAGCGTCACTGGCCGATTTGACCCTAAGTCTGTCGCGGTCTTTGTCCTTGCGTTTCTTAGGCACATCTGAAGTCGGAATACCCGAGGACGCCATACCGACAAACTTAGGCCAGACTCCGAAATGCTTATACAAAATTTTAGCTCTACGGCGTAGGGTACGCGGGTTGAAAGAAGCACAAAGATCACAACTTGGGACGTTGTGCTCAAAGCCCAAACAAGTTATACAGTAAGAATGAAAATCACGGTGCAGAATCTGTTTTCCACAGGCAAGACAGTTATTAACTTTATCTGACATTAGTTAAAGCAGAAAAGTGGGTCCCCAGCAGGGTACTTATCTGAGGATGTCTTCAACTTTAAAAGTCGGAATACAAAAAGAAGGTAATCGGCTGACTGGCACTTGTACGAAATGCATCTGCTTTGGGCTCCACAGCAAGAAAGACTGAGGAAATGGCGTTGGCTGCCTTCCCTTTATACCTGATGTCAGGTTTACAGCCGGCAGCAGCCGACGTCATAAACCAAAGACTTTGGTATTCGGGCCGACTGAGGGCTACCAGGAGCCGGATAACCCCAATCCACTTTGTTAGGACTGCAACAGTGAAACACGATGATCATGTACCGTCCCATCAGTCTGACAAGCCTGATCTGCAAGGCCATGGAACGTATTACCATGGAACTTATAAACAAAGACATTGGCAGCTTTCAAACAATGGACCCTGCCCAGTTTGGGTTCGTGAAGGGCCGATTGTGTCTCCTGAACCTGACTGACTTCTTCAACTCAGTCTCCAGAGCCGTGGACGAGGGTAAGGCAGTCCACACATCCTATATGGACCTCGCCAAGGCCTTCGACACCATCCCCCCACTCTGGAATCATAGATAAACTTACTAAGCTGGGCATAAATCCCTACATCACTTGATGGGTTGCCAACTGGCTTACTGACCAAACCCACACAGTAAAAGTAGGAGACTCCAAATCCAGCTCCAGACAAGTGACAAGTGGAGTACTTCAGGGTTCAGTTCTGGGACCGCTCTTGTTTGGCATCTACTTCTCTAAAGTACAGGCCCAACACTAAGTGACTCTGGCTAACAAAGTTCAAAGATGACTGCAAACTGGGAGCCATTATTGAATCCCTAAATGATGTGGATACTCTACAAAAGGGCCTTACAGAAACAGATGCTTGGTGCCAGAACCATGGGCTCAAGCTCAATGCTAAGAAGTGTATAGTTATCCCCTTTGGGAAAAACCATGCACCCATGAATTACCACATAGGTGGCAGTACACTAAACACCGAAAGTGTGATAAGAGACAGTGGTCTCGCCTTCAATAACCACATTGCCACAACAGTCAGGAAATCCTTCTAAGTGGCACACCTCATCACTAAGAGCTTTTCATCCAGAAAAAAGGAGGTCATTGTCCCACTGTATTCATCCCTCACTAGACCCATCATAGAGTACAACGCCCTGTTTAGTATGTACCTCACAAGACATCTGCAACAACTGGAATGCCGCAGAAATACCTCACTATCACAGGCCTAAAGCAGATGCCCTATGCCGACCAAACTCCAGCTATACTCTTGTCGCATATCTTCTACTCAGAGGCGATCTCTGCTTAACATACAAGGTTATGTCAAACCCAGAACTGTTGACATGCTACACTTAAAGAAATCCACAGGCTCCAGGGACCTAAACCTTGTCATCACAATGAACAAAACATGCTGGAGGGATAGGTTCCTGACCCGGTGACTCCCCATACTCTGGACTAGACACAGCCCATACATGTCAAGCAGAGTGCCTCTTTGGCCCTCTTCAAAGGAAACCTTAATGACTGGATGGGAGATAGGAAATTTACCCCAGGGAATCACGTCAGTTGCCCTACTAGACAGAGATCCAGGGAAGTAAATATCGTGGAAAGAAATAGCCAGGAAATATTTATGGCTAGGCTTGTACAAGCCCTACGATTGCCTAGTACCAACCTTTGAACCTATTCCTACAAACGGGTTAGGCCAGCCCCAAGGGGAGGATGGCTCCCCTGCTGTAAAAGGTCCACAAAAGTCACAAATACTGACAGGCTAAAGATGAGCCATAGGGATAATAGAGTGGACTACTGAGGATGAGAAAGAAATTATGTATTATTACTATTATGCAAGAAGCCCAGAATTCCCAGACAGAAGATACACAAAACAATTTTTTTTCAGGCTTGCTAGTTGTTGCTGAAGCACCTACCAAGAGGAGAATATGCTGAGAGAAGAAAAAGAGCCACTTTTGTGATTTTAAGTATTTTCTTCTGATTTTTTGTTAAGTTTTACTGCTTTGCCCCCTAGTTTTTGGCATTTTCCGGCTTGCTAAAGTTTATATCTGTAACAAATACAATTTAGAAGACCACCTTTTACAAGGGGCAATAAATGAACAGCTTTTTAATTACCTCTTAGTACAAAAACCACTGACCCCCATCATTTTTGGAATACCGAAAGTCCACAAAGGCTTACAACCTTTAAAATTTAGGCCGATAGTAGCGGGAGCAAAGGGCATTACTGAGTCATTAGGGAAATACATTGATAGTATGACCAAAAAATGTGTAACATCAATAGAATGCCTATGTAAAGATTCATGGGAATTTTTAAAAGGAATAAAAGAAGAATTTTTTATAGAGACACAGTTTATGATTACTATTGACATTATAGATTTATTTCCCAGTATCCCACACGAAACAGGACTTGAATGGTTCAACGACATGTTAGTAAAACTTACAACCTTTAAGTGGCAACACCATTAATTTATTAGTAGAATTTATGGGAATTATTTTAAATAACAATTTTATAATTTTTAATGGAGAACTATTTAAACAAAATAAGGGAGTTGCCATGGGTACACCGTGTGCTTCGGCATATGCAAATCTGGTACTACACCATTGGGAACTGAAACACATTTTTTCATCAAATTGGGCAAAGTACATTGTCCACTACAAAAGATTTCTGGACATATGCATTTTATGGAAAGGTACCTACGGTGATTTTATAGGTTTTATAGACTATATTAATAGATCTACTAAGTTTTTAAAATTTACCTATGAAGTTAACCCTAATCAGTTACATTATTTAGACATTAATTTAATGAAAAACAACGAAACAAACACATTTGAATCCAGCATCTATAGAAAGAGTACTTATTCAAACATGTTCCTACACTTTGAAAGTAGCCACCCCTTCTTCCAAAAAAAGAGCATTGTAAAAGGCCAATTAATCAGAGCCTCAAGAATTTGTAATACAGACAACTTATTTCAAGTTGAAATAGAATATTTAAAAACACTCTTTTTAGAGAAAAATTACCCTTTAAATTTGATTAATGCATTAACTAATGAAATTTCAATGAAAATGAAGGTAAAACCAGGCTCTCTCACCACGGAAAAATGCTAAACCGACAAAGTTGTTCAACCAACCATTCAGTAGCACAAAAATGAATTCTTGTGATAAATCCACATAGGCTAGATGTCCAGTATAAAATCGATCAAAAACCAGGATAAAGCATAAAAACTTTTATTTAAACGTAAGCGCTTTCGCGTAGCAACTACTACGCTTCATCAGACAGTAGTATTAACATTAAAAACACTTGTTTATATAGAAAGGCTGGTAAAAAAGGGCGCCAAAACTAGGATGAGTTAATTACTCATTAAATAATTAAACATTAAAAACTAAGTCAGACATTTTAAAGAGCTAGAATACAGATAATATCATTCAGAAATAAACAGCGGTATTGTGGTGTCTTATTTTTGCTCGATACAATGCGAGCTTGGGCTAACGCAAATGTAACAAAATGTTTTTATCTACAATTAAATAAGTTAAAACTGAATCAAATAGAAAAACTTACCAGCTTAAATGTAAACCCATATGTCACAAGATGGGTTGCAAACTGGCTTAAGGACAGAACCCACAGGGTTAGAGTTGCTGGCGCTGTGTCAGACTCCAAGCCGGTCACAAGTGGTGTCCCACAGGGCTCGGTCCTTGGCCCCCTATTGTTTGGCATCTACTTCTCAGAAGTACAGGCCAACATGGGAGGACTTTGGCTGACAAAGTTTGCAGATGACTGCAAACTGGGCGCCATAGTGGAAAGTGCATCGGACACTGATATCCTTCAGAAGGGACTCACGGAAACAGATAGCTGGTGCCAGAGCCATGGCCTGAAGTTAAACGCCAAAAATGTATAGTCATACCCTTCGGGAAAAACAAGGTAACCCCAAGCTACCATATAGGTGGCAATCCACTAAGCACAGAAGAGGTTATCAGGGACCTGGGGACCCAGGTTGACAGTGGCCTTTCTTTTGACACTCACATTGCTAAAGTGGTTAGAAAGACCTTCTACATTGCCCACCTGATCATGAAGGATTCACATCCAGATCTAGTGAGGTCATTGTTCCCCTGTACTCTTCACTTATCAGACCAATGATCGAGTACAATGCCCCATTCGGGATGTATCTCACCCGACATCTGCAGCAATTGGAGAGACCCCAAAGTTCCTCACCAAAAGGATAAAGGGACTCCAAAATCTGTCATATGTTGCCAGATTGAAGAAACTCCAGCTCTATTCAGTCGCATACCGTCTGCTCAGAGGTGACATGTGCCTGACATACAAGGCCATGTCCAACCCGGAATTAATGGACATGCTCCACCTCAAAAATCCAAATCCACCAAAACCACTAGAGCAAGCGACTTAAACCTTAGCACGGATATAAATAGGACGTGCTGGAGGGATAGATTTATCACTCAGAGACTCCCTATGCTGTGGAATAAAATCCCGGTCCATGTGAGGCAGAGCACCTCGCTGACTCTGTTCAAGAGAAATCTAGACCTGTGGATGGGAGATCGTAGGTTTACCCCGGGAATCATCTCTGGGTCACTGCTGGACAGAGGCACAACAAACTAATGGGCACAGTATTTTTTCATATAAGGGGTGGCGTAAGCCACAATAATTTGGGCTAGGCTTATAAATGCCTTAGGGCAGATAGCCTAGTATAAACCTATGAACCTAAATGTGAAGTGTTGTTCTTTCATTCACATTAATAAGAAGCAGATAGATTAATAAAAACAGGTGAACTATATAAAGCTCAGTGATTTATACTTCTGTGTATATATAGAATAGAAATAAATAAATAAATGAATATTTATGCAAATGTATGTATATAGATAAATAAATCAATGAATGAATTAACAGATGTTGTGAATATATGAATAAATAAATAAATAATCAAATAAGTAAATAAGTAAATAAATAGATGAGTCATTACCATACTTAGATATATAAATATATAAATAAATATATAAAATGTCAGCATCCATCGCAATAGTAATTCATAGATGGTTGATGATTATTTGTATTTAACTGTCAGTGTGAAATATAATATACAGATAACAAATTTAATATAGAACATGCATAAGGCCAATTAATCAGAGCCTCAAGAATTTGTAACACAGACAACTTATTTCAAGTTGAAATAGAATATTTAAAAACACTCTTTTTAGAGAAAAACTACCCTTTAAATTTGATTAATGCATTAATTAATGAAATTTCAATGAAAAGAAAGGAAAAATAAGCTCCACTTTTAGGTAATGAATCAACGAATAATGCAAACAACAACAAGATTATAAATAGTGAAGAACATAAAAAACAAGCATTTGCATATACCTTTAATAATGACAGCAAAGAAATTGAGGCCATTATTATTAAATATTGGCCGGTGTTATCGAACAACTTAGAGATTAACAAAATGATTCCAAAACTGCCAAACTTTATAAGGAAAATAAACAATAACCTTAAAAATCTCTTTGAAAGTGAAACAATTAATAATTCAAACAACACAAAAGTAATGAGAGGCACCTACAAATGTGAAGCTTGCAAGCAATGTGCTTTTATGCTTAATGACACAGGATTATATTTAAAATCCAGAAGTATGGGATTAAATGCCCTAGGACATTACAACTGTAATACAAAGGGCATAGTATATTTAGGAATATGTCAACATTGCTTGTCCTTCTATGTAGGAAAAACAGAACGAACCTTAAAAAGAAGAGTATACGAACACCTATATGAAATAAAAATAAGGAAAGAAACAAATGCATTCTTCAAACATTCTTTAATATGTAAAAAAATGAATTTAAAATTCTTAGTTCTTGAACAGGTGAAAAATGACATCAGAGGGGGGGGGACTGGGAAACATCCCTGGAATATAGAGAACTAGTATGGCAAATCAAACTAAATGCTGCAAAGGCACCAGGGTTAAACGAACATGTCAGTATAAGCAGTGTTTTAAAACAAAGAAGGGCTAAATTATAACAAAACAAAAATGAATTTAAATGTACACACAGATATTAGGGATAAAAAGTTTTAAACAAACCTTTTACAATTTTTATAAAGTTTTTAAACATAGATTTAATAATAAATTTAATATTTGATTATTTATTTATATTAGACAGTTATTTATTTAATTATTTATAACAACAAATAAGAACATACAAAATTTTAATTAATTTATTAGTAATTTATAGTAATTTAATTTAGGATGCATCAAATATATAAATTTAATCAAAACTATAAAATACACATCTATTAATGTAGTAACTATACTAGTTCAATAATAATACAATAGTACCAATTCAATAATAATAACAAAAAACCGTAGTACATATCCATGAAATGCTATAACAATCAAATCAGGAAAATAAATTGTAAAAAATGATCAACACCATTAATTTTTATATGAAAGGCTTTCTATTCAAATGTCATGTGCACAGTACTGGAAGAAGAGAAATCCGGTTTACTGTAGAAAAGCCGTTCTTCTGAAAAAGTCGGCTTGCACGAATAGCTTATTTTAAGAAGAAAAACAACACAGCATCACTCAAAGCATTAAATCATTTAAATTAAATGTAAGAAATTTTATACAAATGATATAATACACAACAAACATTCCAAACACATAAAGCATCTTATAATAGGTGCTGGAAGCAAAGAAACACAAACACACTGCACAAACAAGACCTATTAGGAATTTTACGAAGAGAATACAGCTTTAAGCATAAAAACACTTGAAAAGATTTTAATGAAACAATTATATAATTAATTAATTAAACATTGGATATATAAGCATATGGTTTGCTTAGTTAAAGTATCTTGAAAAGCCGGAGAGCCCGAAGCGCTTGATCTACTTGAGTTACTTTTTCGTACTTTTTCATGATTTTATGATTTTGTGGATAATAGAACTGAACTACTTGTTTTCTCTTGACTCTGTGGAAATAAAATTGTGCTAACAGAAGATACGTTGGTTCCAGCCTGTTTTCCTGCTGTGGTTTTCACTACTAACCTAGAGGTTGTCCTGCAGTTGTTTTTTGCTTATCAGTTATATCTGTAACAGTAACAGTACTTGGAACACATCTAGAGCCTATTTACTGCATTTCCTGTGTTGCACTTAATTTAAAATCGTTTTTTTCTCTAAAAACTGCATTTTACCTGATTTTGGCCTAGCACTCAAGTGTGGGGTCATTTATTGCACTGTTGCGATTATTTTGCTGCTTGTGTATCTCTGCTACCTTTAAACTACAACAAAAAGAAAAAAATCTTGATTTTTTCCCACTTTCTGAAAGTTAAGAAAGTTCAGTTACAGATTTGCTGTTCTGAACTGTTTGGAAGTTTCTAGAAGGCCAGTGCTTGCTTGGGCTAAAGGGAAGTCTCTGTGTTCACCAGTGGGAGTGGTTAACACTGAACAGCCTGCCTGTCCCTGGAGGAGTGGTTACTACCTAGAAGCTGTAGTTTTATTGGCCATTTTGGGTCAATTCTAAACTTCTTGATCTCTCTCAAAACCAGACTGCCTCGCGGTTTTGGCGTCTTTTCAGGCTTGCTAGTTGTTGCTGAAGCACCTACCACGAGGAAAACACGCTGAGAGAAGAAAAGGAGCCACTTTTGTTATTTTAAGTATTTTCTTCTGATTTTTTGTTAAGTTTTACTGCTTTGCCTCCTACTTGTTGGCATTTTAAGGCTTGCTGAAGTTTATATATGTAACAGTAACAGTACTTGGAACACATCTAGAGCCTGTTTACTGCATTTCCTGTGTTGCACTTAATTTAAAATCGTTTTTTTTCTCTAAAAACTGCATTTTACCTGACTTTGGCCTAGCACTCAAGTGTGGGGTCATTTATTGCACTGTTGTGATTACTTTGCTGCTTGTGTATCTCTGCTACCTTTAAACTACAACAAAAAGAAAAACAAAACAAAAAAATCTTGCTTTTTTCCCACTTTCTGAAAGTTAGGAAAGTTCAGTTACAGATTTGCTGTTCTGAACTGTTTGGAAGTTTCTAGAAGGCCAGTGCTTGCTTGGCTAAAGGGAAGTCTCTGTGTTCACCAGTGGGAGTGGTTAACACCGAACAGCCTGCCTGTCCCTGGAGGAGTGGTTACTACCTAGAAGCTGTAGTTTTATTGGCCATTTTGAGTCAATTCTAAACTCCTTGATCTCTCTCTCTTAAAACCCTACAACTCTCTTTTTGCGTGGTTTTGCGCACTGAGCAGCATCGGGCAGCGCCACCTAAACAGGTTTAAACTATTCCAGGCTCCACAAAGTCTGCTCTTCACATTTTCCCTTAGAACTGTTCAAACTCTCAAAGTAATCACTGTATTCTGTTTCTAAAGCCCTGCACTTGCTCAGCTCTTATAAGGAAACACTAACTAACTAAAGGACTACACCCTCCTTGACTTCTCATAAGTATTAAACTCCCGATTGGTCCTTCCTGATCAAGTGAAAAATCAGTCCCCTTCCCTAATCTGATCAGTAAAAAAAACAGTTCCCTATACTAATCTGGTATGTCCAAGGGTCAGTTTCAAGGTTACTCTCCAGTCCAGCTGGTGAATCTGGGAATTTTGAGGCAATGTTACAATTGCCTTATGTACACAGACAACCCTCTCCTCCTTCCAACTAACTCTAATACATGTGAGAGATGCAGTTACACAGCCAAACTGGAGGCAGAGCTCTCTCAACCCAAGACTGGCACAGTCAGTCAGTCAGGAGGAAAAGGTAACCACCCAGACCACAAATCCAGTCTCACACAGACCTATTGCATCTGCATACCCAACACATAAACACACAAAAACATGCTCAGAGGCTCTAAATAAAAATCTGCCTAAACAGCAAAGACCTCCTAAGCAGATATCCAAGCAACAGCCACCCCTCAACAATACCCACAAATCACATATCTCACAAAATCAGTGTGCCTCACAGTCACAGCCCATAAGGCCAAACAACACACCAAATACACTTGTTACAGGGGACTCTATTGTCCGGCACACTGACGTCCCACTCACCAGACTGAACAAGGAGAAGGTCACTGTAAGCTGCCTGTCGGGTGCCAGGATCCACCACATAACGCAAGCACTCAGGTCACTCCAAAGCAAGTAGAAGTATGACTCCCTCATTGTCCATGCTGGTGTGAATGACCTGAGACATACCTCCCTGGACTACATAAAAAGAGATATAGATGAGTTCTCTGACCATGTAGCCCAGGCTGGTATGTCCCTGACCTTGAGTAGCATCTTGCACTCACCAAGAATGATGCCACAGTATAAAGACAAAATGATCAGTTTCAACAATTGGCTAAAGTATTGGTGTCATTCAAAGGGGATCCAGTGATGTCAGCCTGGGATGACATGCTCGACAAGCCACATTGCTTCGCTAGGGACGGCTTGCACCTGTCACCCTTAGGCTTTCGTATACTGGCCAAGGCTCTTGCCACCCCCATAGTGCCTTTTTTAGGCAAGGCTCAAAGGACAAACCCACCTCCACAGACAACCCAAAGATAAAAAAACTAAAGGTAATGCTACTCAATGCCAGAAGTCTAAACCTCAAGATGTACGCACTCAAGACTCTCATCAGTATGGAGAAAATCGATGTCTGTGCAGTAACAGAAACCTGGTTCAAGGCTCCTGAGAGCACCCCAGCACTACCAGGTTATAACTCATACCATGCGTTTTGGCCCCAAAACTTGGACCAAAGCACAAAAGGAGGGGGGGTTTCTATATTCATCAAAGATACCTTACACATCCAGGTTAGTGGCACTGCACGAAGCATCGGAAACCATCCATGTGCAACTAACAGCGGGCAAAACTGCCCTTCAGTTTGTAGCCTGCTACAGAACACCCTCCCTATTACAGGAACCCCACTTGGCATTCCTGAGAACACTGGAGAATATGAAGGTCTCTCCAAACACTATGTTATTGGGTGACTTCAACTACCCAAACATTGACTGAGAAAACTACTCAAGCCCAAACACCCTCACCCAACGGTTCCTTGAATTTATAAACTCTAACGCAATGGAACAACTGGTCACCACTCCCACAAGAAAGAACAACATATTGGACCTGGTCATCACCAACATGGGGACTCTATTGTTCCACACAAGAGGTAAACCCCTCATTGGTAAGATCAGACCATAAACAAATTTCCCTGGACATCCATATCCCGTCCCCACCCCCAGCCAAGGAAATCACTGTAAAGAATTTCTCCAAAGCCAACTTTGCACTTCTGAAGACTGAGGTGGAATCCTTCAAAGCCCCTGGGCCAGAGGATAATACAGCCCAATCCGCAGAATCCTTTACAAATGCATTCTATGAGCACCTGCAGGAATGCATGGATCATGCTATCCCAAATAAAACCAAGACTCACTCCTCCAAAAACAGGAGACCAGTCTGGTGGACCCTGGCCATAAATAAGCTATACAACAGAAGGAGGAAGCTACTACATGACAGAGCAAAATCCCAAAAAGGGAAGGCATCTCTGATCAGTATTAGCAAGAAACTTCGATCCCTCATAAAATCATCAAAGGCCAGTTTCGAAAGAAAAATTGTCCTAGACACTAAAGATAATCACAAGGCCTTCTTTAGTTATGTCAGAAACATGGGCAGAAACTCCGAGATATGCTCTGAATTGTTGCATAACGGTAGAAAATATACTGAACCTACAGACATAGCCAAAATCCTGGCAAACAGATTCAGCGCAAACTTCTCCCTCCCACCCACCCCCAAAGGAGCAAACGCCTATCCCAACTGAATGTAACCTCCCTGACATCACAGATGCACAGGTGAAAGCTGCCCTCTCCAAAGCAAAAAACACAGCATCTATGGGACCGGACGGTGTCCCAGGCTATGTCTTACACGAGCTCCAAGAAGAACTGAACCCTCACATTAAGTCACTGTTCAAACTTAGCCTTACTACAGGATATGTACCCAAGGAATGGCGTACAGCTACAGTGGTCCCACTCCACAAAGGTGGTGCCAGAACGGACCCCGGAAACTATCGCCCCAAAAGCCTGACTAGTCTGGTCTGTAAAGCTATGGAGCGTATTATCATGGAACTCATAAACAAAGACATTGGGAGCCTCCAGACACTGTCCCTACCCAATTCGGCTTTGTTAATGGCAGATCTTGCCTCTTAAACCTAGTTGATTTCTTTGAAACAGTTACCAAAGCCATAGATGAGGGCAAGGAAGTCCACACAGCCTACCTGGACCTCGCAAAAGCCTTCGACACAATACCCCACTCTGGTATCATAAATAAGCTTACCAGCTTAAATATCAACCCCTATATCACAAGATGGGTTGCAAACTGGCTCAGAGATAGAACCCACCATGGTCAGAATCGCAGGTACCATGTCCAAATCCAAACCAGTTACAAGTGGCGTCCCACAGGGCTCAGTTCTGGGACCTCTCTTGTTCGGTATATACTTCTCTGAGGTTCAGGCTAACACGGGGGGATTATGACTGACAAAGTTCGCAGATGACTGCAAACTGGGGGCCATAATCGAATCTCCAGCTGACATAAGCATCCTCCAAAAGGGTCTCACAGAGACGGATGCTTGGTGCCAGAGCCACAGCCTCAAGCTAAATGCTAAAAAGTGCATAGTCATCCCCTTTGGGAAAAACAAGGTGCCCACAAATTACCACATAGGTGGTAATCCATTAAGTACGGAAGAAGTAATTATAGATTTGGGGACCAACATAGATAGTAATCTCTCCTTTGATAATCACGTTGCCAAAGTGGTTAGAAAGACCTTCTATATAGCCCATCTTATCACAAAAGGGTTCGCATCTAGATCAAGAGAGGTCATTGTGCCCCTCTACTTGTCACTCATCAGGCCCATAATTGAATACAATGCCCCTTTTGGGATGTACCTTACCCGACACCTGCAGCAACTGGAGAGACCCCAAAAGTTCCTCACCAAGAGGATCATGGGCTACAAACAGATGTCCTATGCAGCTCGACTAAAGAAACTCCAGCTCTACTCAGTTGCTTACCGCCTACTCAGAGGCGATCTATGCCTGACGTAGAAAGCCATGTCAAACCCAGACGTAATGGACATGCTCCACCTCAAAAAAATCCAAGTCCCTTAGAGCTACATGCTCCAGGGACCTAAACCTCAGCACAAAAATAAATAGGACATGCTGGAGGGACAGATTCATTTCCCAGAGGCTCCCCTCACTCTGGAATAGATTCCCAATTCATGTTAGACATAGCCCCTCGCTGACCCTCTTCAAGCGAAATTTGGACGCGTGGATGGGAAATCGCAAATTCACCCCTGGTATCTCTCCTGTGTCCCTGCTAGACAGAGGCACAGTAAACTAGTCTTAAAAGGGTACCTTCTGTGACCTACTTTACAGAGGCACAGTAGGCTAATCCAATAGGGAGGCGGAAGCCAAATACACTCTGGCTAGGCTTATAAATGCCCTAGGGCAGATAGCCTAGTATCTACCTATGAACCTATTAAGAGAGAAATTACAGGACAGAAAAATACGTCCTTAAGAAAACCTGTCAAAAGCTTCAAATGCATATTTGTATTCATTAATACAGCAGATCCATGAAAAACACTATATAGACGAAAAAAAACTTTGGGCTGTTTGGAAAAAGAAGCGACTGAGGAAGTGCAAAAATATAAAAGAACAAAATCTAGAGACTTTTGAAAGGTATAAAAAAGAAATATGGACATGGGAAAGAAATGGAGATCTGATATGGTGCAATATTTATGAAAAGGAGAAAGCCAAACTAATCAACACGAAAAAGGCAGCCTCAAAGATATATGAAGAGAAATACAGGCAAAGGCATATCCAGATATGGACAATTTCACAATAAAAATAAGATCAAAATGAGGGCACACAGAACAGAAAATGAGTCAAGTAGAAGTTTAAAAACAGAAGCAAATTAAAGGATTCAGCGTAGAAACTCTAACACAAATTATATCACAGCATGATGGAATGAGTCCTCAGAGTAAGGGGAAACAGGAGGAGCAGGAGACATCTGAAGAAGAAATATGGACATGGGAAAGAAAGAGATTTAATATGGCACAATATTTATGTAAAGGAGAAAGCAAAACTAATCAATACAAAAAGACCAGCACCAAAGATATTTGAAGAGAAATATGGAGAGAGGCATCAACATGGAAACTTTTACAATACTAAAAATAAAAAAAAAAAAAAAAGAGAGGAAAAACAGAAAAGAGGATTAATAATGGAAAAGTTAAAGAAACAGAAACTGAGGTTGTGGATTAAATGCAAAATGAAGGATTTGGTGTACAAAATTTAACTCTGACAGAATCACAGCAAGATAGAACAATGGGAACACAAATTAAGGAGAAACCAGTGCAGCGGGAAGCATCTGATCAGTTGTCATATGAAGATACTTTGGAGCCTTTCACAGGAAACCAGTATAAACATTCACTTGAAACTGGACAGCAAAGGAAGGAACCGGAAACTGTGGCAACTCTGATGCAGTTAATGTTGTGGAGTGAAAGACCAGTGAGTTTCCATATGAAGGAGCAATGGATGACACAGGATGAAACTGAAAACATCACTGGAAGATGCTCTGCAACTTTCTATAGAATGGCCAAAGGAAATTTAGAACAAAGAATGTGCCCTCAGTTTTGAAGAAAATAATCTAAGATAACAGTTGCTTGATTTAATAGAGATGGACAGGCATATTAAGATCAATGAAAGAAATAGACTACAGAAGCTCAATAAACCCCCAAAATTAGAAGTTTGATAAAACAAATGAACATGGCAATTAGGACTGTCCATAGAGATTCATGTGATATAACAGAAGTAAATAGGATATATTATTGTGCTGCTAAATTAATAATAGATAAAATCTTCCCACAACAACACGTGGCAGTAAGGGAAAGGATGGAGAAAAATCAAATGCCATCATGGAGATATCAAATAGAGAAACTAAAGCAATTAAGACAAGAAATGTCAAAGTTAGAAGAGGGAAGATAAATGTAAAATTCTTCTTGTTGTTGTTCTTTCGGCTTTTCCCAGTTAGGGGTCGCCACAGCAGAACTCCGGTCGCTAATGATTGGCAGTATATTTTTACGGATGCCAAGGTGCCAGCCCGACACCCAACCCTCAACGAAGGCACGCCCAGCACGCATGTCTTTTGAACACCATCCAAGCAAGGGGAGGACATGCAGACTCCACACAGAAAGCACTCCAGCCAAGAATGTAAAGGAAAAGTACAAAATAATCAATGTATTGATGACCCAAAAAAGTTTTACAGAGAATTGGGAAACAAGCCAAAAGGAATTGAGAAACCACCAAAAAAAGAAGAAATAGATACATTTTGGAGAAATATCTATGAACATCCTGTGGAACATAAAAATGCTAAATGGATAGAAGAAGTAAAAGTAAGAATAAGAAGTTTAATTGTACAAGATAAGAAATGGGATGAAGTAACAGTCAGAGAGAGATTGGAACAAAGTTAAGAAAAGCCTCTGATTGGAAACTCCTAGCCCAGGTGCAGTACCTAACTTCTGGCTAAAAGTATTAACATCTTTGCATGAAGATTTAGCCAAGAGAAAACTATTTTTATGCACACCCTGACCAGACACCAGTCTGCTTAAAAACAGGAAAAACAATGCTCCTACTTAAGAGTGAACTTGCAAGCTATCCTAAAAACTATACACCAACAATTTGCCTTTCAACAACATATAAACTATACACTCGAATTGATGCCAGCAATAGTCATTTAGAAGAAAACTCGATCACGGCAGTAGAACAAAAGGGTAATAAAAGAAAGTCATATGGAAGAAAGGATCATTTGTTAAATAAAGTCATATTGAAGAACTGTAAAAAGGGGAAGAATCTAAGAATGGTATGGATACACTACAAAAAGCATTTGACAGTATCCAACGTTCATAGATAAGAGTGCTTAAAAATGTAAGATAGTGACTCAGTCTCCACTGCTCTTTTGTCTTGCCCTTAACCCATTAATCTATCTGGGCCATGGCTACAGTTTGGCTCCCAAAAAACAACAAAGTGTAAAGACATTTCATCTTTTTTGTACATGATTTAAAACTGTATAGTTCATCAGATGGAGAACTGAAAGCACAACTGCATGTGATCAAAACTTTTTCAGATGATATAAGAATGTCATTGATCTTCATCTTCTTCTTTCGGCTTTTCCCGGTTAGGGGTTGCCACAGTGGAACTCCGGTCCGCTAATGATTGGCAGCAGATTTTTATGGTGCCGAGGTGCCAGCCCATTGCCCAACCTTCAACGAAGGCATGCCCATTCACGTATGTCTTTGGAACGCCACTCGACCACGGGGAGGACATGCTGACTCCACATAGAAGCTGATCTTCATAAATGTGCAAAAGTAACCATTAAAGCAGAAAAGCTACAGTTTCAAGAAAACATCAGTTTTGGACAAGAATGTGAAATAAAAGGACTTAAGCAAGAGGAAGTAAACAAATACTTGGGAACTGATGAAGGCTCTACAATAAAACATGAACAAATGTGACTAAAACTTAGTAAGGAATATTTTAGAACAGCGGTCCCCAATCACTGGGCCATGGACCAGTACCGGGCATGGAGTGAAATCAAAAAGTGAATGTTTGCATGAGTGTGTTTTATGTCTCTGTCTGTGTGTGTGAGTGAATACATGCATGAAAGTAGAAGAGTGTGTGTGTGTGTGTGTGTGTGTGTGTGTGTGTGTGTGTGTGTGTGTGTGTGTGTGTGTGTGTTTCAGTCTGCATGTGTGAATGAATGCATGCATGAAAGCAAAAGTGACTCTGTGTGTGAGAGATCAGGAGAGTGAGAGCGATGTGTGAGTGAATGCATGCATGAGTGAATGAGGAAGTGACTGTGTATGTGAGATCAGGAGAGAGCGAGAGTGATGTGTGAGCTAATGCATGCATGAATGCAAAATAAACTGTGTTTCTGTCTGAGTGTGTGACTGAATGGTGTGCACAAAAACAAAAGAGACTTTGTGTGTGTCAGAGACAGAGAGAGAGAGAGAAAAGAGTGAGTGAGATCCCTGGCAACAGCAGCAATGAAGTTTGTGTACCTCTCAACCATACCCCTCAAACCTCTTACACAATAAAATTTGGACACATACCTCTCAACCTCTTAGATCAAGAAATCTGGACAAAGCCAAAAACAATGGGGGGTACAAAGGTCCAAAAATAGGTACACTTTTAAGTACGGCTCTTACAAACTTAGAACGTAGATGGAAATACAGGTTTTGCATTAGCATGAATTTTCTGAAGGGTATGAAGTATGAAACTCAACTGTCATTTTCTGACTTCAATCCTCAATGATCTGCCAGTGATTTGCCAGAAAACAACAATTTTATGAGAAACAGACCAAAAATATGAGGCAAAAATCTGGACATTCTGTGAAAATCTGTACAGTTGAGAGGTATGTTAGACAGAGACAAATAATAGGGACAGATTTTAAATAGTGTTCTTATAAACTTAAAGCCAATAAGCTTGCCATTAGGTTTACGTCCCTCTCAACCATAGTAGCTCATTGTTATACTGTTAAGCAGAATGTACACATTTTTTTTTTTTTTTTTTGGTAATTATTCCAGTTGACTTATTATTGTACTTTGGAGCTTTTCTCACCGGGTCACGGCTGAAAATGGACTTCTAGTCCAGTCGGGCCTCCCCAGTAAACAAACATCAAATAAATATTATGCACTTTATTATGTGCACATGATGGCTGCTCCACGGAACATTCTCTCATATGAAACCAGTCCTTGGTGCAAAAAAGGTTGGAGACCGCTGTTTTAGAAGGCTTAAATTAATACTGAAAACAGCACTGACCACTAGGAACAAAGTCCAAGCTATAAACCAATTTACTCTTCCTGTCCTAACTTACAGTTTTGGAGTGAATGACTGGCCTCAAAAGGTGTTGGCTAGATTGGACAAGAAAACAAGAAGGATGCCTCATGCTCAAATGATTTATAAAAATCAGTGCATACCGACATTATATATTCCCCACTCAAAATTGATTATATAGAGAGATCTGCAATCGTGGGACTGCATACATATCTGTTGACCTCACAAGACCCAAACTTAGTGAAATTTGTGAAACATGAGGAGAATAAGTCTGACTTTCCTGCATAGTTTAGCAGAAGCATATTGGTGTCAAGCAAGAATGGAAAAGAGGAATGGAAATCAAACCAGATGTAGATAAAAATCAGGCAGCAACTGAATGTGCTTAAAAACAAAAGAAAGACTATTACTTAAAGGAACAAATGAGAAGGCAATAAATGTGGAAAATGCATAGGTAATAGTTGCAAGTATAGAAAACTCTTGGAACAACCTCATGTTGATCTGGATCAAATGCAGGAATGGTTAAGGAGAGATGAATTTAAACCAAAAGTCGAAAAGGTTAATATTGGTGGCCCAAGATAGTGGCCTATATATACTTTGGTTTACAAAGTTCATTGAACATGTGGGAGAAATAGGCAACTGTAGGTTTTGTACAACAGAATTGGAAACAGTTGCACATCTTCTTGCTGGTTGTGATATACTAATGGCAGAAGGACTGTGCAAACATTATGGTACTGAAATGGCTGGAAAAAACACGAAGTTTATATCACATGGGATCACCCATTAACAACAGTTCAAAAAATAGTTGCGAGTAAACCAGCTATAGTAGTCCATGCAAGGAAGACAAATGTAGCACTGATCACTGAAATTTACTACACCCAGTGACTACAGTGTTTTACGCAGAGAGAGACAAAGTTTTAAAATACCAGGATTTGCAGCAGGCAGAAATGAAGGCAATGTGAAAGAAGGATACCTAGACAGTTCCAGTAGTAGTAGTAGGACCAACGTGTCTTATAAAAAAATAATTGACAACCATACTTGGATATTGTACAGATACACGCAACTCCATACGAATTGTAGGAGGAGTCATTACTGGGCACACTGCAGGTGCTGCGAAGAGCACTTCTGGCTAACAGCAAAGATTGAAACAATTCTAATTTCATGATCTTTAATCATACCATTCCCATCATGGTATTAGAAACCCAAAACACTTGGAGAAATTAAAAAAACAGGTAAACACAGAAACCTTCCTACAGGCTTATATCTGTGTATGAAGTAGGTACTGATCTATCTGGAGCACTGATGTCCCAATGGAACCCTACCCATTGTTATTATAAAGTTATGGAACCTAGCTGGGTATGTTTGTGCCCGAATACCTCAGACCACTTACCCATCTCCGAGATATCTATATAACAAAGCCACCCCCTCATCAAAAGTGCTTCAGTTTGCCCTCATCTTTTTCCCCAGACTCCTAACATTGCAAAATCAGAATATTCCATAGCCTTTAACCATGTCACCTTTTCCCTGTAACTTTATCTTTTATTTACTAATCCTGTCTCCTACAAATCAGTACTTCTCTCTTGATCAACGCATCCATTTTCATCTATTAACCAGTTCTTGCTCTTTCTTCCCTTTCCAGTCATTTAGACACCAGGCCTCTAATGTGTCTCTACAGCCCAGATTTCAACAAAGATGACAAGTCCCTGTGTGTATTTATCCAGAGGTTTACATGACCTAAACTATTATTTATCAAGGCTATTTTGTTGGCATTATTATTATTGTAATTGCTGTTTTGCTGCTGCTACTGCTATTATTAATTTGTTAGGGGTTTAAATCTGTTGTGCACAGGTGCCTCTTTTCAGGATCAAATCAGGCACAATATGCGTTCCCCATTAATGCCCTCCCTAGTAGATGTAATGAAAAATAAAGTTTGCTCTTTAAAAGGATATGGGTCTTAAAGCATGATTACTTCATTTTCAAAGTTAGTGTGACTACCCTATTCACAAACTAGTTCAGATGGTGGTACAGGTAGTACAATTCTGCTTAATATATAGAAGCCATTTAAGACACAATTACTCTTATTGCTTCAATGATACCAGTTGTTAATGCAGTTCCATAAAACACTGAAACAGCAATTTAACAGGAGTTTCTTACAGTAAATAAAGGGGGAATTAATAAAATAAAATAACGCAGCTCGCACAGTGAACAAGAATATTGAATAATATTTGAATGATATATGTATTTATATAGGTAAACTAAGATAAACATTCATAATCATCATCATCAGCCCCCTTTTTCCCATTTTTCTACATGGGGTCGGGGTATCATGTTAACTGTCACCAACTCTCTCGATTCAGTGCCACACTCCTGCCTTCTTCAACACTCATGCCTGACTGTCGCAGATCTTCTTTCACACAATCCATCCACCTCTTTGCTGGACGTCCTCACTTCCTCTTACCTTCTTCCTGTCTGCCCCAAATCTTCCTCACCAGATTGTCTTCTGCTTTTCTACACATGTGCCCAAACCACCGTAATCTGTTCTCTTTGATCTTTTCTGCAATTGGAGCTACTTTGGCTTCTGCTCTTATGTCCTCATTTCTTCGTCTGTCCCACAGGGTGCATCCTACTACCTTTCTCAGACACTTCATTTCCATCACCTCTAGCTTCTTCAACTGTTCTGCCTTTACTGCCCAGGTTTCTGTACCTTACAGTAGTACTGGTCACACCACTGTCTTGTACATCTTACTTTTCAGCTTCTTTGGCATTCTTCTGTCATAGACTACACCTGATACTCTATGCCAGTTGGCTGCAGCCCTTCTGATCCTAGTTTTGACCTCTTCATTCAGACTACCCTTCTCCTCAACTACTCCTCCGAGATACTTGAAGCAGTTTACCTGTTCCACTATCTTACCTTCTGTCTCTGTTCTCAGCTTCTTCTGATTTCCCAAATTTGTTTCCATACCACAATCTTATCTATGCTTAGTTTCATCCCATGTGCCTTCATATTTGCATTCCATTCTCCTATCCTTTGCTGAAGTTGTAGCTCAGAGTCTGTCTGTACTGCCACATCATCTGCATACAGCAGCTTTGTTGATCCGTCCCCTCCAACCTGTTTGCTAATCTAGTCCATCAACAGTATGAATAGCAGTGGGCTCAGAACTGAACCCTGATGTACACCCACTCCCACTGGGAATTCTTCTGTGAGGCCAAACACTGTTTGTACTTGAGTCATTTGCTCCTTGTACATAGCCTGCACTAATTCTACTAAAGTTTCTGGGACTTCAAACCACTGCAGTACTGCCCAGATCAGCTTTCCTGGGACCTTGTCATATGCTTTCTCCAAGTCTGGGAATGCCCGGTTGGACACTCTCCTCACCTCTAGCTTCTTCTCAAGTATCTGTCTCAATGAAAACATTGGGTCAATTGTGCTGCATCCTGATCTGAATCCAAACTGCTCTTCTCTCATCATACATTCTACTACTCTGCGTATCCGTTTATCAATCACCCTCTCCAGAACTTTCATGCAATGTGGTAGGAGTTTGATGACTCTGTACTGCCCACATTTGTGGATGTTCCCTTTGTTCTTGTTCACTGGAATGAGAATGCGTATTCTCCAGTCATCTGGGATACAACTTTCTCTCCACACTGCTATTAGTACGCTCAGGAGCCATTTCTCCCCTATCTCACCCAGGATCTTTATCATATCAGCTGTGACCTCATCTGAGCCTGCTGCTTTCCATGACTTCATTTTTCTTAGTGCTGTTCTTACTTCTTCTAGGGTGGGCTCCTCTTCTTCTCTCATCATAGGCTGTTTCTGGGGTAGTACCGCTCCTGTGGAGTTTTCTTCATTCAGAAGCTGCTGGAAATACTCCTTCCATCTGCCTTTGATGTCCTCCTACAAATCAATACTTCTCTTTTGATCAATGAGCATTCACTTAGTGATAAATCAAACCAGGTTAGCTATAAAACCTAAATATGCAAGTATGGTTTTCTTATTCCAGAGAAGGAAGCAAATTTGGAATGTACACCTCCTTCAAAAGAGCACTTTAGAACATTACTTTATTGACAGCTGTCCATGAACTTTTTAAAGAGACATTGTAGTTTTTATTGGTATATCATATCTAGGGAAGACTTCATGCATCTTTAAAAATGTTTACTGCTTGACAGCTTTCAATAACATAATGTTCTGAAATGTTTAATCAATTTTTGAACAAATTGGCAAGACTACATACAGTGGATATAAAAAATGTACACACCCCTGTTAAAATGACAGGTTTTTGTGATATAAAAAAATGAGACCACAATAAATCATTTCAAAACTTTTCCTACCTTTAATGTGACCTATAACCTGTACAATTCAATTGAAAACTAAACAAATCTGTTAGGGGAAAAATATAAAAAATAAAAAACGTACAATAAGCTGATTGCTTAAGTGTGCACACCCTTAAAGTAATACTTTGTTGAAGCACCTTTTGCTTTAATTATATCATTCAAGTCTTCTTGGGTACACACCTGTCTTCAATTAGAGAGACTCTTATTAACCCCAAATAAAGTTCAGCTGTCCTAGTAGGATTTTTCCAACATTTACTCAGTAGCCTGCTACCGCAAAAGCCATGGTTCGCAGAGAGCTTACAAAGCATCAAAGGGATCTCATTATAGGTTCATAGGTAGATACTAGGCTATCTGCCTGAAGGCATTTATAAGCCTAGCCAGAATGTGTTGGCTTTCGCCGTACCCTTAGATTAGTTCCCTGTGCCTCTGTCCAGCAGAGCCACTGAAGTTATCACTGGGGTAAATTTTCTGTTTCCCATCCACTCATCAAGGTTTCTCTTGAAAAGTGTTAGTGAGGGGCTCTGCCTAATGTAGATTGGAATCTTGTTCCAAAGCATGGGAAGTCTCTGGGACAGGAATCTATCCCTCCAGCATGTCTTATTTATTGTTGTGGTAAGGTTTAGATCCCTAGAGCATGTGGCTCGAGGGGATTTAGTTTTCTTTAGGTGGAGCATGACCATCAATTCTGGGTTGGACATGGCCTTGTATGTCAGGCAGAGATCACCTCTGAGTAGGCGGAGTTTCTTCAGTCGAGCTGCATAGGGCATCTGTTTGAGGCCAGTAATCCTCTTGGTCTTTCCAGCTGTTGGAGGTGTCTTGTAAGGTACATCCAAAATGGGGCTTTGTACTCCATGATGGGTCTGAAGAATGATGAGTAATAACCTCTTTTGTTGTAGATGCGACCTCTTTTGTGATTAAGTGGGCCATGTAGAAGGATTTTCTAACCACTTTGGCAATGTGATTATCAAAGGAGAGATTACTATCCACTTTGGTCCCCAGATCCCTTATTACATCTTCCGTATTTAGGGGACTACCACCTATGTGGTAGTTCATGGGTACTTTGTTTTTTCCAAAGGGGATGACTATGCACTTTTTGGAATTTAGCTTGAGACCATGATTTTGACAACAGGTATCCATCTCAGTGAGGCACTTTTAGAGAATGTCGGTGTCAGCCGGAGATTCAATTATAGCCCCTAGTTTGCAGTTGTCTGCGAACCTGGTCAGCCATAGTCCTCCTGTGCTTGCCTGTATCTCTGAGAAGTATATACCGAACAGGAGGGGTCCAAGGACTGGGCCCTTGGGAATGCAACTTGTAACCGGTTTAGAGTCGGACCTAGAGCCCACAACTCTTACCGTGTGGGTTCTATCCATCCGTAAGCCAGTTGGCAACCCATCTCATGACG
The DNA here is from genome assembly GCF_019279795.1 of Protopterus annectens. Taxonomy (NCBI): domain Eukaryota; kingdom Metazoa; phylum Chordata; order Ceratodontiformes; family Protopteridae; genus Protopterus; species Protopterus annectens. Next base: position 1,658,776,135 of record NC_056744.1, read on the forward strand.
TAGGGGTTTATGTTCAGGTTGGTGAGCTTGTCTATAATACCAGAATGGGGAATAATGTCGAAGGCCTTGACAAGGTCTAGGTAGGCTGTGTGGACCACCTTTCCCTCGTCTATAGCCTTGTTAACTGATTCAAAGAAGTCTACTAGGTTTAGGAGACATGATTACTGAAAGGTATAAGTCAGGAGAAGGGTACAAAAAAATTTCCACAGCATTGGATATACCATGGAAGGCAGTCATCAAAAAGTGGAGAAAATATGGGACAACAGTGACGTTGCAAAGAACTGGACATTCCTCCAAAATTGATGAAAAGAAAAGACGAAAACTGGTCAGGGAGGTTGCCAAGAGACCTACAGCAACAGCAAGGAGCTGCAGGAATTTCTGGCAAGTACTGGTTGTGTACTACATGTCACAACAATCTCCCGTATTCTCCATATGTCTGGCCTATGGGGTAGGGTTGCACGACAGAAGCCTTTACTTACACATAAAAACATCCAGGCCCAGCTAAAATTTGCAAAACAATACATCAAATCTCCAAAAGCATGTGGGAAAATGTGTCATGGTCTGATGAGACCAAGGTTGAACTTTTTGGTCACAATTCCAAAAGGTACGTTTAGCGCAAAAACAACACTTTGCATCACCAAAAGAACACCATCCCCATGGTGAAGCATGGTGGTGGCAGCATCATACTTTGAGGTTGCTTTTCTTCAGCTGGAACTGGGGCTTTAGTCAAGGTGGAGGGAATTATGAACATTTCCAAATACCAGTCACATTTGGCCCAAAACCTTCAGCCGTATGCTAGAAAGCTGAAGATGAAGAGGAATTTCACCTTTCAACATGACAATGACCTCGAGCATACATCCAAATCAACAAAAGAATCACGAGAAGAAAATTAAAGTTTTGGAATGGCCCAGCCAGAGCCCAGACCTTATTCCAATACAAAATCTGTGGGGTGACCTGAAGAGGGCTGCCCACAAGAGATGCCCTCGCAATTTGACAGATTTGGAGCGCTTTTTCAAGGAAGAGTGGGCCAATATTGCCCAGTCAAGATGTGCCATGTTGATAGACTCGCACAAAGTATTAGTTTAAGGGTGTGCACACTTATGCAACCAGCTTATTGTACATTTTTTATTTTTTTATATTGTTTCCTCCTGACAGATTTGTTTTTCAATTGAATTGTACAGGTTACAGGTCACATTAAAGGTGGGAAAAGTTTTGAAATGATTTATTGTGATGTCATTTTTTATGTCACAAAAACCTGGCATTTTAATAGGGGTGTGTACACTTTTTATATCCACTGTAAATGAACATCGTCACTGCCGTTCCGCAGGGTACCAGCGATGCATTAGTTTGTACAACAGCATTGATAAACTTATCAAATTATGACACTTTACCTTGCTTTTCTTAAGATCCAGCACTAGCAGACAAATGAGAATGCTCCGTTAAAAAATGGAAACTCAAATACCATTTCCAACACAAGCAATAATGTTACTGTGTAAATAATGCCTACCCATGGGTGTTATGAGGCCCAAAGTTGCAAGCTGTATGTAAAATTGTGTTTTACTTACTTGTTTTTTTATTTTATTTTTTTTATATATTTTTGATGCAAAGTAGTTCCTCTGCCTAATATTTCAAACTTGCTATTAGTATACATAAATGGTGTTGGGAGGAAGAATTTTATACCCAAAATATTGCTTTTTCAAAAAATATACAGATAACTACTTCATTTTTTTGGGGGGGGGGTCCCTTATTCCAAAAAATGTGCAGTTTGTTGTCAGTTGTTGGGGAATGAATTAAATAAATAATGACATATATTTGATCTTCAGTTTTTGTTTCCTTCAGAAAATGTATGCGAAAACAAACTCTGTTATGATAACAACTTTGTAATTTTATAGTAGCAATATTTAAAATCTGTTCCTATTCTTAAGCCTTTGTGTCCCCTTTGTTTTATGCTTTATCCATATTTCTTGAATTACAAGGTCTAGAGGTATGCAAACCTCTGAACTCTGTTGCAACAGCTCAATTGATCTCAACACATTTGTGGTTCAGAAAATGCTAAACACGAGTCCTGTATTCAATTACCTTTACAATTTTTAGGCTTTATCCATATTTCTTCAGGTACGAGGTCAAGAGGTATGCAAACCTCCGAACTGCAGCTGCCACTGTTCTAGCAATCTGACTCAGTGTCTCAAACACACACACACACACACACACACACACACACACACACACACACACACACACACAAACACACACACACACACCTGCTTTCATGCAAGCAAGCAAGCAAGCACACGCACGCTCACACATGCAGACAGAAACAAACATACATACTTTTCTTTCTTTGTGTTTCTTTTACTTTGACACTTGCTAAACAGCAAAAGCATTGCTTAGCGAGTATAAAATAATGCAGATTGATCTGGTTCTCACTGTCATGCAAGCATACATTCACACGCACAAACTCGCACACATGCTTTTCAGGGTTTTTTTACACTTGCTAAACAGCAAAAGGCTGCTTAGAGAATGGAAAATAATGGCAGACTTTAGCTTTCAGTCCAAGATCCACAGCAGCCCTGAGGAGTCATTTTTCATCGGGCATTTAAGCCAAAATACCACGTTAACTTAAAAATCCTGACAATTCTGGACAATTGAGTGCTATGCAAGCAATCACTTAAAGCAAATCTTGGCACCAGGAAATGAAAGCACCCAATGACTTTGTGACCTTATTTGGCTTTATGTGAAATTAAAAAAACAACTGTATTTTCCAGTTTCTGATCCTATTTTCAGTGGCTTTTTTTAAAGTAAAGTACAATCAGCAACTGGAAACTAAAACTACTATTCAAATATAGACATGAACTTAAAAAAAAAAATCAGACAAATTTCACTCCTATGAAATAAATGCAATATTTTAATCTAGTGTAAAATAAAAGTGCAAATGCTCACAGTCAATAGGAAGGCATCAGAAATAAATTGCTTTAGTGTTTTATCAGGGGAATGAGAACAATCCTGGAAGTGTCAGCATTGGTATATTTAAAGTAGGGAAAAAAGGGGTGGGAAAAGAAGGTGATGTCAGCTTGGTGGGAGGTACTCTGAGTAAACTCTAGAGTGGGAAGCCCCGCAGATAAAAACTGGTAAAAAAAAAAGAAAGAAAATGAAACCGATAAGCAGAAAGTAAGAAACCTTTGATGTCCTTCTATTCCCATGTTGCAGTATTCAAAACCTTTGGGTTATCCTCTGCTTAGCTACCCAAACATCTGGCCAGTATACAAAAGCTGTAGTCACTGCGAGGTACAGGTGACGTCTGGCGTTGGCCGTAGGGTGCACTGGCCATAAAAGTGATGTCTGCATGTACCTTTCCTCAGAACTTCTCTGCCGCCAGTCGAATGTCAGCTCATCCTGCTGTCTCTGCTGTCAGATCCTTTGAATTTAAGATAAGTACCCCGTTGGGGCAGTTTTCTTCTTCTCTTTTTGGTCATTGCATGCCTGCTCAGGTTCATGTCATCCAGGAAAGGAAGGTGTAGATGCAGACGTTAGAGCCCCTATAAAGATGCCCATGACCTCTGCCTTTTCTGCCTAGGGCCCAACCACGACCATAAAACCTACGTGATTTGTCAGGCCTTAGTTCCTAAGGCTCTCCGCAGCCATCTGCATTCCTTAAACATCTATCTAGAAAACCAGCGTCTTAAACGTCTGGCTTTGACGATGGAAGGGCCATCCGGTCAGAGCATCAAGCCACCAAAAAAAGAAGGCCAAAGTTTCCGGGCCTGAATCTACTGCTGCACCTCCTCCACACAATGTTCCATCCACTGTGGCAGACATTCACCTGGAGGAATGTATGTAATCAGCAGATTCAGGTACAGTGGGTACCATTCAAGAGGCCGCAGAACCTAGGGCAGAAAGCACGTCCATTGAGGTTTTGCAGATGTTGGGCACCAACAATGAGGGGGAACCTCGACTTACAACAGACTCCTAGACCAGTTCTTCCACTGCTTTAGAACAGTCTGTACTTAGGCCCTATGCCCTCCAGCCCTGTCTCTTCCATAAAAAGGAAGCAACAGACAAAACATGTCTGTCCTCTTCTGAAAGTTTGCCTGATTGGCAAGCATTCTCTCAGAGCTTAATTTATGCCTTCATGACCCTGACGCCTTCAATTCCAGCCACCCCTCTGGGTGCCCCCAATTATTAGTCCCAGGCCTCAGACTGAAGATCCTCTTCCTTTTAAAGCCGAAGACTCCTCAAATTCTTCTTCAGAGGACTCCCTTTCCTATTCCTCTCAAATGCCTTCCCCTCTTGGGTATGCATCCCTGAGGACGACTCTGCTGAGGCAGACTCCCCAGCAGAGGACCTCACCTTTGGTGAAACTATCTCTCGAATGACAGTTTTTTAAATGGGATTCCACTGAGATATCAGAGGTTCACAACAGGTACTATGAACTCATACAAATGGACACCCCTTCACCCTCGGCCATTCCTCCAGTCTTACCAGCCTTTTTAGACATCTTCAATGCAGCCTCTAAAACCCTGAATCCCAACCACCAGCCCCTAGAAAGCCTGCCTTGTTTTATAAGGTCACAGAAGGAGCCAAATTTCTGATTGAATGCCCTGTTGCAGACCCTGGCACTGTTTCAGTCACTACAGACAATTTATTTTTATTTTTTTATTTTATGTTTGTTTGCCGGGAAAGTCCGACTGAACACAAGTCCATTTACAGAGGAGGCCCGGGCAGAAAAGCTCCACATTACAATACATTACATGAGAGTAAAAAGAAGCAGAACATACATACATATGGCATATATACACATCAGGACAACATGCTGGTGATTAACAAACATACATATAGTATATATACACACAACAGGACATCATGCTAGTGATTAACATTTCTTACAATAGATAATCAGAGGTACACTTTTTTTCTTTTGCAGTTATAAATTTTGTAAGGTAAATGTATACGGGTTTAAAAGCTTTCAGGGGAGAAACTGTTTATACATAGCTGTACCCTGACAAATTATCTTGGTATGGATTAGCCTGGTGAGTGGCATGAGCATAGCCAGTTACTTAGATAGTGGGTTTTCAGGAGTTTTTTGAATTGACTAAAGGAGGTGGTAGAAGTTATTTGGCTTGGTAGTGTGTTCCAGGTTTTGGCAATGGTGTTGGCAAAGAGGGACTTACCAGCTTCATTTTTATGTTTTGATGACAGTTATGAGGTTCTGGTTACTAGATCTTAAGGCTCTAGAGGGAATGTGGGGCTGAATTAGGTGCTGACGTGCTGGAGTTATCTCAGGAAGGTAGTAAGAGTTTGTGCGCTATAGAGAGTTGACTGAGTAGAAGTATATGAGGCAACTCAAGCCAGTTGAGTTGCTTAAGGGATAGACAGTGGTGAAACCTATATGAGGCTTCAGTAACAAACTTGGCAATCTTGCAATCAAGCACTCCAGATTACTTTCCTCCATCTCTGTCCTTCCCACTGATAAGGACAGCAATACTATGGAACACACTGGCAAAAAAGTATACACCTCTGCCACTTTGGCTTGCAGGTCTGTTAACTACCAGACACACACGTCTAAGTATGCCCTGGCCCTTGTGACTTAGGTTTCTAAACTTTTGGCTGATCTCCCACACTTGCCTTGTAAGGCTCAAATATCTAACCTTATTTCCTTGCCCTCTCAAGTGAGGAGACATTCAATTAGGTGCAGATATGATGCCGCAGAGGCCTCTGCCAGATCTGCAGCTTTTGTCTCAGGGCTCAGGAGGTACTCTTGGCCGAGACTCCAACCCCTACCTGACGACATCAGGGCTAAATTTCTGGATGCTCCCCTGGACAATTCTGACCTTTTTAGGGCCAAGTTGGCAAAGCTTTTTAAAAGCCTTCAACAAAAGGGGAAGTAACTGCAAGACTTAAAACATTTGTTTGGATCTCCAATCCCTAAATTCCATAGGAATTACCCCACCAAGACACAGTTCATCAGGAAACATTCTGCTCCTACCCCCTCATTCCAAGAGCAAAATGGCCTCCAGGAAAACAGCAGCCTCCTTCCAGGCCTGCCCTGACTCCTGTTCAGAACACCTTAGTTCTTCTCTTCCACCACCTCCAGATTCCATTTCCCTATCCCAAAGATTCTCTCACTGTCTTCCCGTCTGGCAAAGCATTACCTCTGACAAGTGGGTCTTGTCAATTATAGAAAATGGTTACTTCACAACGTGGGTCATTCCTGTCTCCTTAAGAGGCATACCACAGCCACCAAAGGACCAACTACCTCTCTTCCAGACAGTCTTAGACAGCATCCTTTCACAAGAGACTATACAACTTGCCCCTCTGTCAGAAAGATGAAAGGACTTTTACTCCAGACTTTTCCTAGTCCCAAGGAAAGATGGCCCATGGAGACCCATCCTGCATATCTCTCACCTCAACCTTTTTCTGCAAGTACCCACTTTTTGCATATTTACTCTCCAGACTCTTTTCCCCCTGCTAATGCCTCAGGCATTTCTGGCCACCTTGGACATCAAAGATGCATATCTGGAAATCCCCACAAGGCCCAACTACAGGATGTATTTATGCTTCTCTGTGCATTCCTCGCATTTTCAGTTCTCTGACATGCCATTTGGACTATCCATTGCTCCAAGGGTATTCACCAAGTACCTGGCTCCAGTTATAGCCTATTGCAGGGCTCAATGGATTTAAATTTTTCCATACCTGGATGACCTCCTGATCCAGTCAGGTTGCTTAATATTTTCAGTTCTTGCAAAACCTTTTTTGCCTAGAGGGGGTGACAATATTGGTAAGTTACTGGAGTTAGAAACTAGAATGATATTTAAATTTCAGACTTTAAGGCCTAGTGGCTTAAATCAAGAAGTTGGTATGTAGCACATTTTCAGGGTCATGACAGTTTAGTACAATGTACTTAGTAAAAGGTATTTAAAGTAGAATGATTTTTATAATATTTTGTATGGATTTTGTGTGGATTTATATATTTGATGTTTTGTATTTATTGTAATTCTTTATATGAGTTGTGCTATATATATTTATATATATTAGGTAGAAGTTTTTTTAAATGAAAAAAGTTTATGTAAAATTGCATTAATTAATATTTAATCAATTAATTGGATCATGTTAAGTGGCTGCTTGTATTTGAATATTTAAGGCAGCTGTAATTATGTTATTGTGATCCTTGAAGGCAAATTGCCGAGGTGTCAGATCACTGTTGTTGCATTAAAACAGAAGTTGCTGCTGGTTATTTGGTGCATTTCGTGTTTTTCTTCAGATGTTATGAGGGCATTCCTTCCACTACAAAAGGTGGAAAACCTGAAACAATACCTGCTGTCTGTTCTCCATGCCACTGTTATGGCAGAAAGATAATATCTCAGACTCCTAGGACATACGACCTCTGCTATACCCATGTTACCACTGGCATGACTCCACATGAGAAAACTTCAGTGGTGCCTGAGGTCCACATGGACCCACCAACTCCCACCCCTTGGACCATACCATTCCCTTCCTGCTATGCCTAAGGAAGGAGATCCTTTGGTGGATGCATCAAGTCTCTCTCAAACCAGGACTTGCCTTACAACCCCTCACACCAGTGCAGGAGACCTACACAGAAGCCTCAGACCTGGGTTGGGGAGCTGTTATGGGCAACCTGAAGGTGCAAGGCACCTTCAAGAGGGAACATATCAATGTCAAAGAGATGAGGGCCATCATCTTTGCTCTGAGAGCCTTCCAACACATTCTGAAGCAAGACCTTCTGAAGTTCTTCACAGACAACACTACAGTTCTCTGGTATGTGAACAAACAGGGTGGAACAAAATCTTACTTGCTATGCTGATTTGCACTCCAGGCCTGGAAATTGGCAGCCCAGCATGGAGTCACCCTGCAAGCGGTCTACATTCCCTTAGCTCAGAACATTCAGGCAGACACCTTGAGTAGGTCCATATCACAATCCCATGAATGGATGCTTCACAGGGATGTGTTCCCGGACATAGTCCACAAGTGGGGTACACCACAAATAGATCAGTGTGCCTCTCCTCTGAACAGGCAACTTCTACATTTCTGTATCAGGGGTCCCAGCCTCCAAGCGATGGCAATGGACGCCTTCTTTATCTCACGGAAGGGGATGTTTCTCTATGCATTCCCCCCTTCCCACTCTTACAAAAAGTCAAGCCAAACATCTTGTTGGTGATGCTCTTTTGGCCAAGACAGCATTGGTTCCCCCTCCTTTTGCATTTAGCCAGGAGCAGTCACCATAAGTTAGCTCACAGAGTGGACCTTCTCACACAGGACAAGGGATACCTGACCCATCCCAACTTGGAGTCTCTGAACCTAACCCTTCTGGGTGATAGAGTTTTGATCCCTTTCGGACACCTTTACACTGAGGATGTGCTTAAAGTCCTGCAGGAGGCCAGAAAACTCAATACTAGGAGATCTTATTTGTCCAAATAGAAAATATTCTCCAGTTGGTGTCTTCAAAGACAGCTAGACCCACTTCAAGGAGAGATCCCCCTTTAGTGTTGTCTTACCTGTGTGAATTGTTACAAGCAGGGCTGGCATATTCTTCTCCTTAGGCCCAGCTGGCTGCTATTTCTGCCTGCCTGCCTCTTTACCCTCATCTTGCTTCCCGACTTCCAGTGAAGTTATTCTTAAAAGGAGTACTGCATCTCAGACTCCCCAGGAAGCCAGTTCCTCCACCATGGGACCTGAACTATGTTTTAGAGAAGCTCACTGTTGCTCCTTTTGAACCAGCTGCTACAGCAACTTTAAAATATGGCACTTGGAAAACCATGCTTTTGGTGGCCCTGACATCAGCCAGGCGACTGTCAGAGCTCCAGGCCCACCCACCTTTTCTAATCTTCCACAAGGATAGAGTGACCCTAAGGACCAACCTGTCCTTCATGCCTAAGGTGGTAATGAGCTGTCCTGAACCAATTTATCCACCTCACCACTTTTTTTTCCACATCCCCAGAATGACAGTGAGAGAGTCTTGCATTCCCTCGATGTTCACAGACAGCTAAGGTTCTACCTTGACAAGATCAAGTCCCTTAGGAGATCAGAGTAATTCTTTGTCTCCTTTCACCCCAGAGCTCTGGGGAAAGCAGTGATAAAACAGATAATTTCTGTCTGGATTTCCAGGGCCATCTCCTTTTGTTACTCCAACCATGGCAAACATCTAAACTCAATAGTTAAAGCCCACTCCACTCAAGCCATAGCCTCATCTGGAGCCATCTTCAAAGTTCTGGACACTGCTTCCATTCTAGAGTCAGCTACCTGGACATCTGTCCATACCTTCCCAAACACTACAAACTAAACCATATTTTGAGATCTAGAGCAGGTTTTGCTAGGGCAATCCTGCATGGATTCTCAAAAAACAGTTCCATGTCACCCTCCTCCTCTTCCCTTTAAGCTTTGGCACTCGCCCAAAGGTTATGAATACTGCAATATGGGAACAGAAGGACACAGAACAGTTGCGTAAAATTTTACCATAACCATAGAGGTCCTTCTCTTTCATATTGCAGTATTGTATCCCACCCCTGTACCTCCTTTATAGAATTATAAAAATGCTTTGTTGGATGACAAAGGACTTGTCCAGCTATCCCGGAACTGGTGCGTTCAGGTCTGAGGAAAGGTACGTGCAGATGTCACTTTTATGGCACACGCACCCAACGGCACACATCCCATGTACCTTGCAGTGATTAAAGCTTTTGTATACTGACTGGACATTCAGGTAGCTAAGCAGAGAATAATTGAAAGGTTTTGAATACTGCAACATGGAAGAGAAGGACATCTATGGTTATGGTAAGATTTTACACAACTATTCTTTACATTCATAAAGTAAGTTATGGATTGGTGCAATAAAAGAAAAATGTTATTTTTACACCAGAGCTTTGACACTCTCCCTTTAACATCCCTCCTGGCAACAACACATCCCCACTGGAGGATATCCTACATTGAATATCCAAAACAATTCCAGAAGTAAAAATAATACCAGGTGATGTCAATATCAATTGGTTGCACATAGCCTCTAAACTCCCCTACATCTAGCATGACCTTATGTAGTTTCACACAACTGATTAATAGCCCCTTACATTACAGCAAGACATCAAAATCCTTATTAGACTGCATCCTAATATGATACCGTAGAAAATTCACCACTCTCAGTGACCACCTCCAAATATGTACAACCAGACAGGAACAGAAACACCACAAAAAAAAAAAAAATAAAATAAAAAAGAGGAAATGGAGGCAGTTTGAAGAAATATTTTAAAACTCTGTGGAACAATAAAGGAGATGAATGGATAGATATTTTAAAAAGAAACAATAAGGAGTTCAAATACACAGGATATGAAAATGAATGAAGTAGCAGTGAGAGAAATTAAAGCAAAAGTAAGGATGCAGTACCTAATTTCTGGCTAAAAATATTAACATCTTTACATAAAGATTTAGGCCCCGAGTAAAAATGACTTTTATTTGCATACTGGACAAACACCAACCTGGTTAATAACATGAAAAATTATAATCCTCCTTAATAGTGGACATGTAAAGCCATCTTAAAAACTATAGAACAATAACTTGTCTTCTGACAATGTACAAACTTTATACTGGAATTGATGCAGCCAAGGTTTATACACATTTTGAAGTAATCTCAATCGTAGAAATAGAACAAAGGGGAAAAAAAGAAAGTCAGATGGAACAAAGGATCATTCGTTGCTAAATAAAGACATTATGAAGATTTGCAAAACGGGGAAGAATCTAAGTATGGCATGAACAGATTATAAAAAAATGACTGCATCCCACATTCATGGATAAAGGAATGCTTATGGATGTATGTGATAAATCCTTCATTGATCAATTACATTATAGTGACCATGAAACAGTGGCAAACCACCTTGCAGTTAAGCCATGACAAAGGGCAAATTATTATACCAGGGATAAAATTTCAAATGGGATAGAAGAGGGTGATTCTTTATCACTGCTGCTGCTTGTGTCTTAACCTTAACATTTACAGCAGTGGTGCACAATGTCTGACTCAGGGGCCAAATCTGGCCCCACACCAACAATATCTGGCCCCCAGAGAGTAACCAACAACTTTTAAAAAAGGTGAAAAATGCTATGCCTTGCTCCAGTCATGCAAACTTTCTAGCACATGCTTAGTTATCTTTTTTTTTTGTCTTCACTTAGCATGAATGACTTTTTTCTTCTTTTTTGGTCTTCACTTATTGTGAAGGAGTCTTCACCTTGTCCCTACCTGTTAACTCGTAACGATTTACTATGTTTTGAAGTGGCCCGCAGATGCATTAAGAATTTGTGTAGTGGACCTCCCCCCCAAAAAGGTTGTGCACCACTGCTTTAAGTGGTTTACTAAACAAATTAGGTCTTGATTACAATATAGTTCCCAGAAAACAATCTTGCTTATGTATCTCATCTACTTTTTGTAGATGACTTAAAACTGTTTATTTTATCAGATGAGGAGTTAAAAGTACAACTGTAAGTGGTTAAAAGTTTCTCAGATGATACAAAAATGGCATTTGGCCTTAATAAATGTGAAGGAAAGTTGTACCAAGAAAATATCAGTCTGGGACAGGAGTGTGATGTAAAGGAACTTGAGCTGGAAAGAGTAAATAAATGTTTAAGAAGTGATGAAGGATCACTGATAAAACATGAACAAATGTGAATAAAACTCCAAGGAATACTCCAGAAGGCTAAAACTAATACGGAAAACAGCCCCGATATCCAGGAATAAAGTCCAAGCTATAGAACAATCTGCTGTTCCTGTTTTAGCTTACAGTTTTGTTGTGACTGACTGGCCTCAAAGGGTATTGAATCAGTTGGGCAGAAAACAATAAAATTGCTCCACACTTACTAAATGATACATAAAAGTTAGCGTATACCAGGATTATCATGCTCTGAAGGAGGTATAGGCCTCCTCAAAACTGATTACATGTATAGATCTGCAGTTGTGTTACTGCATACATATCTGTTGATCTCATCAGATCCAAACATAGTAAAAGTTTTAAAACATGAGGAAAGGAAGTCTAAGATGACCAATCTGCTTAGTTTAGCAGACGCATTCAATTGGCAAGCAGGAATGGAAATCAAACCATAAGTAGACAAAAAAAAAATCAAACAGCAATTGAATGTGTCAAAAGAAAAACCAAAGAAAATGTTAGGAAAAGGATTAGATGAGAAGGAAAGAAATGTGGAAAAGCCATAAATGTAGTAGCGAGTGAAGAGATCTTGTGGAATAACCTCATATTAATCAGCGCTTGACACAAGAAGGGAGAGGGAGAGGTGAGTTTAAACCAAAGGAAGAAAGCTTAATAATGGCAGCCCAGGACAGAGTACTATGTATATGTTGGTTTAACGAAATCCATTGAGCAAGTCGGAGAAGCAGACAAGTGTAGGCTCAGTAAAAAAGAATGGGAAGCAGTCACACACCTTGTTGTGACACACTTATGGCAGAGGTTCTATACACTGCAAGGCACAATAATGTGGCCATTTTGTTCCACTCAGGTTTGTGCAAACACAACAACATCGAAGTAGCTGAGAACAATCGGGAGCATGAACCACAAAGCATTATAGGGAATGATGAAGTGTACATTACATGGGATCATTTATTACCAACAGCCCAAATATTGGTGACATAAAACCTAATATAGTAGTTCACGAAAAAAGACAAAAGTAGCATTGCTCACTGAAATTGTGACACCTTGCGGTTACAGTGCCCCATATACAGTGAGACACAAAGTCACAGAAAATCAAGATTTGCAGGCAGAAATGAGAGCGATGTAGATGAATGATATCCAGACAGGTGAAGCAATGGGTCTTGTGTTCTGTGTTTTCACGTGGATTTCCTCCAGGTGCTCTGGTTTTCTTCCACATTCCAAAGACATGCAGTAGGTGGACTGGGCACTCTAAACTGGACACAGGTGGGAGTGTGTGTTGTGGAAGAGCTACCGTGGCAGGGCTAGCCACTGGTTGTATAAACCCTGGCTCTAGAGGATTGGTGCTGTTGAAGTGGCATCCAGACCTCATCTGTAAAAATGGGAACAAGGTGTTGTAGATGGATGGATAGATACATAACTCTGTTTAAATTGCAGGAGTCAGTTCATGGCCCACTGCGGGTGTTGTGAGGAGCATTTTGCCTAACATCAAAGATTGAAATAATACTAATTTCCTGAACTTCAATCATACCCTGACTTAGGAATGAGGTATTAAAAACCCCAAATTAGACATTACAGCAGACATCTCCCACAACCATCTAAATGGTATGTTTACAAAGCAACATGCAACTTGTCCAAGTTTAACTCGGACATATTCAGTACTAACCTATCATCTATTAATTTAAATATCCCAAAAATCCTCTCTTTAGATGATGCTGTAAATGAATTCAATGCAACTTTCCTAAATAGCCTTGCACCTCCTAGAAGTAAGAAACTAAAACAAATAATGCAATATGGCTATCCAAGAACAGTAGAATGCTAATGCGGGATAAAACAAAATCATGGAAAATATGGCAGAAATATAAAACATCACAATATCATGAAAACTTCAGAATGCTCCACATCTGTAATAAAATGCAAATAAATGAAAACAAAAAACTATACTAAAACAACATTCAGAACAAGGAAATATAAAACATCACAATATCATGAAAACTTCAGAATGCTCCACATCTGTAATAAAATGCAAATAAATGAAAACAAAAAAACTATACTAAAACAACATTCAGAGCAAGTTAACACAACCCTAAAAAATTCTGTTCAGCCATTAAAGAAAACTTACTGGCCATAAATTCAACTCTAATACCTCACTACTCAAAACTGCAATAGAATATAACTCTTTATTTCATAGCTACTATAGTGTTCCTAGCCAAGGATTCCCACAGCAAATCCCTCCCCTGCCCAAGAGCCACATAACACTACGTCCACTTTCACCTTCAGACATGTGCCCACATCCTGTATGAAACAACTCGAACTCAAACCATGCTCAGCGTCAGCTGATGTCCTTCCAAGTGAGTATCTTAAAATAGCAGCCAATAGCATTGCCCATCCTTTATGAATCCTTATAAGTAGGTCTGTCCAGGAATCCCATGTTCCCTCTCTGGAAAAAAATCATACATTATCTTTCTACACAAAGGAAGAAATTCAAACTAACTGTAGACCTATAGTAATCTTAGGTTCATAGGAGAACAGTAGTAGGCCAATTGCCCTGAAGGGCCATTTTAAGATTAATCAATAACCCAAGGTCAGAATCAAACCCTGTATATTATGTCTATATTGTGAAAACATTAACCATTATGCTGAACCCACCCACTCTGAAATACTTGAAAAATGTACTCAATCACAAGGCCTTCTTAGCATATGTCCACAATCTCAAAGGTAACTCCCAAATCTGCTCTGAATTGATGGTCAAGAATACCACATACACAAATGCCATAGATCTAGCCAACCTGCTGTCAGACAAGTTCAGTGAAAACTTCACTCCCCTGTCCTCCCTTCAGTAAACCAGGACATCCCCAGCACCTGCCCCACTCTCCTGATCACCAGGGAGCAGGTTATTAATGCCCTCACAAAAGCAAAAAATATTGCCTCCATAGGATCAGACAACATCCCTGGCTGTGTCCTACATGAACTCAGGCAAGAGCTCTTAGCACCACTATGCACCTTATTCAACCAAAGCCTGTACACCGGCTTCATCCCAGCAGAATGGAGGACAGCCACTGTCATCCCTCTGGACAAAGATGGAGCATCCATCGAACCAGGCAATTATAGGCCCATCAGCCTAACTAGCCTGATCTGCAAGGCCATGAAACGCATTACCATGGACCTTATAAACAAGGATATTGGCAACCTCCAAATGCTTGATCCCACACAGTTTGGTTTTGTCAAAGGGCAATCATGCCTGTTAAACTTAGTTGCCTTCTTCAAAACAGTCAGCAAAGCCACGGATGAGGGCAAGATCGTGCACACCGTCTACCTTGACCTAGCCAAAGCCTTCGACACTATGCCCCACTCGGGCATAATAGATAAACTCTCCCAGCTAGACATAAACCCATTTGTTACCAAATGGGTAGCTAACTGGCTCACTGGTAGAACCCACTCAATCAAAATAGGGGAAGCCACCTCTAGTAGTAGGCCTGTAACAAGCGGCGTACCCAAGGATCAGTCTTGGGGCCTCTTCTGTTTAGGATATACTTTTCTGAGGTGCAAGCCAAAACCAGTGGTCTGTGGCTGACCAAGTTTTTGATGACTGCAAGCTGGGCACTGTCAAATTCCCCTAGTGATGTGAACATCCTCCAACAGGGTCTTAACCAAACTAATGACTGGTGCCAGAAGCATGGCCTCAAACTGAATGCCAAGAAATGCATCATTATCCTCTTTGGGAAAAATGGTGTCCCCACCAGTTACCACATTAATAACAACTAAGCACACAATCAGTCATGAGGGAATTGGGCATCCAGGTTGATAGCAACCTGACTGTTGACCACCATGTTGCCTCTGTTGTACGGAATGCTTTTTACATGGCTCACCTCATAAGTAAGGGTATTTCATCGAGGAACAAGGAGGTCATAACATCCCTGTACTCCCCCATTATCAGACCAATTATTGAGTACAATGCCCCCTTTGGCATGTACCTTGCCAAGCACATGCAGCAGTTGGAGAGACCACAGAGGTTCCTGATCAGGAAAATCCAGGGTCTCAAATACCTGTCCTACACAGATAGGCTAAAAGCCCTGTCCCTATACTCAGTGTCGTACAGACTGCTCAGAGGTAACCTGTGTCTGGCATACAGGGCAGTCTCAGACTCGGCCTTGATGGAGTTGCTGCATATCTGTAAGTAAAACTCCACTCATGCAACCCGCATGCAAGGTCTCAACCTGGTCTGTGACATTAATAGAACTTGTTGGCGGGATAGATTTATGTTCCAATGACGGTGATATTTTACTTTACTGGCTCACCAGATGCGCAGTAGCAAGCACCGCCCAAACTCCACCCGCGGTGTTTGATGTCACGGTTAGTCATTGAATATTCAAGCGGACTGTCAGGCAACAGTACTAACAATACAATAAAATATTGCCAAGAAGTGCATAGTGAGAACACTCTGACCCATGATTTCAGCCGTTCTGAACTCATTATTTTAAAGCATTGTTGTTTCAGCCATTGTTTATATTTTTATTCATTCATTTATTTACTTATTTAACAGCAAAAGGACACACTGGTCAGAAGCATGCTGTATGCGATTGGCCACAGCAATAGTGGAATGAGCTCTGGGAGTTGCAGCTAAAGGTTGTCCATACTTACTGTGATAGAATTCAAGACAATTAGCCAGAAAGGGTAAACTTGGATTTATCTTACAAATTCTAGATTTAGCACAGTATGCAAATAATTGGTAGTTTGTATAAAAGCTTTTAGTTCTGAATACATAAAATCTGAGCTGTCTTACAATAAAACAGGTAAGCAGTTGGATTAGAACGTTGGACCTTCTTTAGGAAAGGTATCTTAGTTGCAGTCAATACATGCCTTCCTTCAAGGTGAAATTTGACTTGAATTCTGGCATGCAAGGTTCTGGATTTACAGCTGCTGTAGACATTAACTGAATCTGATGATACTGCCATTATCTTGATGTCAGCCAGTGAGACTTTGGCCACATTGCATATGGACAGGCAAATACAGAGTGGATGAGCATGCACCACCCTTGTGGGGTAAATTATATTTTTTTCGAGTTATTTACAGTACTTTGTCTACTGCATACTTTTCGAGCTAGTTTCACTGTGTGTGAGGTACTGGAAATTGTCCACTTTTATTAAGCATCTGTTTGGGTTGTTTGATTCTGATCTCCTGCCAAGGAGAGTGTCATATAACTTGTTTGCAGTTAAAAGCTTTCTCTATGGGCTCCTTTATCTGTTTAAAACTTTCATTTAAAGGCTCACTGCTGTTTTCTGCTGTAAGAAACATTTCTGCAGTTTGTTTCCTACCCTCCCTCCCTATTTGTATGCTGTTCTTATGGTTGATGGCTTTGCAGTTGCCCGCCCCTTCTGTAAATTTGATCTGGGACACTCCTCCCAGTCTAGTGTTATTACCTCATTCTACCTGTTACAAGGAGAACATTTGAGAAGGCCAACCCAGTTAGTTTCTGCTCCTCCTTTCTCTCTTTCCACTTAAAAAAAAAAAGTTTCTAAGCTTCTTTCCTGTGGGTAGTCTAGTCTGGATACAGATTTGCTGTGTCCAGGACTGTTTGTGGGTTTCTGAGCCCCCAAGCCTTTCTGTGTTGGAGGGAAGCCTTCTATCTTAATTTTATTTCTTAGAACTAGCCAGTTTTTTAGTTTCAGCACTCAAGTCTGTTTCTTTGAGCTCAGCACTTGTTCAGAACTTATTGTAAGCATTAAATAAACTACAAATTACTACAGCACTCAACTTTCCTCACTTGTCTAGAGGAAAACAGTTTCTAGTACTTAACAAATAAGCATCTATCCAGGCATGTCTAAGGGTCAGCTCCCGGTGTTTTCTCCTGTCTACCTGATGAATCTGGGCATCTTGGGGCAATGCAGCAATTGCCTCATGTACACAGATAAACCTCTCCTCCTACCACCCAACACTACAACCTGTGAGAGATGCACTTATATAGCCAAACTGGAAACAAAACTCTCTTCACCCAAGACTGGACTAGACAGTCAAGAGGAGAAGGTAAACACTTGCACCACACCACACTCATCACATAGTCCCTCAAAACCTACACCACCAAAACACACACATAGAAACACAAAACACACACCTACATTCGTGGAAGCTCTCAGTAAAAACCTGCCCAAGCAACAGGGACATCCAAAGCAGAAACACAAGCAACCTCCACCCCCCAACACAACCCAAATGACACATAGCCCACAAACTCAGTGTGCCACTCAACTGCACCCCATGAGGCATAACAACGTACCCAACACTCTAGTCTTAGGTGACTCTATAGTCAGGCACACTGATGTTCCACTCACCAGGCTAAACAAGGAGAAAGTTACTGTCAGCTGCCTGTTGGGTGCCAGGATCCACCACATAATGCATGCACTCAAGTCACTCGACAACAAGTACAAATATGACTCTGTCATTGTCCATGTTGGTGTGAATGACCTGAGACGTACCTCCCTGGACTACATGAAAAGGGACATGGAGGAGCTGTCCAATCTTGCAGCCCAGGCAGGCATGACCCTAGCCCTGAGTAGCATCCTGCCATCACCCAGAATGATACCACAGTACAAGGACAAAATTATTGACTTCAACAATTGGCTAAGCTTCTGGGGGATCCAGTATCTGTCTGCCTGGGATGACATGATCGACAAACCATGATGCTTTGCCAGAGATGGCCTGCACCTGTCCCCCCTGGAATTCCGGATACTGGCTAAGGCTCTAGCCACCCCTATAGTACCTTTTTTTAGGCAAGGTTCAAATGACAAATTCACCACCATAACAGATACAAGGAAGCAAAATCTGAGGGTATTGCTACTCAATGCTAGAAGTCTAAACCTCAAAATGCACTCACTCGAGGCACTCCTTAAAATGGAGAACATCGACATCTGTGCAGTGACAGAGACCTGGTTCAAGGCTCCAGACAGTACCCCTGCATTACCAGGCTATAATTCATACCAAACCTTCAGGCCACCTAACCTGGACCGAAACACTAAAGGCGGAGGCATGTCCTTATTCATTAAGGATATCCACACCTCCAGGCTAGTTGCGCAGCATAATGCATCCGAGATTATCCAAGTGCAACTAACTCTGGGCAAGACCACAATACAAATTGTAGCTTGCTACAGATCCCTCACCATGCCCCAGGATTTCCACTCCTCATTTCTTGATACACTGGAAAATATTAGGGTACAACCTAACACCCTAATAATGGGCGATTTCAACTACCCCACCATTAACTGGGAAAACTGTTCGTGTACCAACTCTTGTGCTCACCGTTTTCTGGAATTCATAAATTCCAGTGCCTTGGATCAACTTATCCACACCCCCACCAGGGGCAGCAATATCCTAAACCTGGTTATTACCAACATGGGTAACCGGTGCTCCACACCACAGGTTAATTCTTCGGTGGTCAGACCCGACCACAAGCTAATCACCCTAGACATCCACATCCCTCCCCCACTCCCCATTAGGGAAACCACCGTAACAAATTTCTCCAAAGCCAACGACGCTTAACACAGAAGTGGCAAACTTCACAACACCCATGCTGACGGACAATAGAGGTATGACTGCTGAATCCTACACAAATGCACTTTATAAGCACTTACATGAGTGCATGGATCATGCAATCCCTAACAGAACCAAGATGCTATCCTTCAAAAAAAGGAAGCCAATCTGGTGGTCCCCTGCCATAAACAAACTCTACAACAGAAGAAAGAAACTGTTGCAAAAAAGAATAAAATCCCATGATTGAAGAAACTCCCTGGTCAGCCTCAGTAAGAAGCTGAGATACCTCATAAAATCTTCCAAAGCTAGTTACGAAAACAAAATCGCCACTGACTCTAAAGACAACCACAAAGCATTCTATAGCTATGTCAAGAATCTCAATGGCAAAACTCAGATCTGTTCTGAGTAACAGCACAATGGCACTAAATATACAGAATCAACTGATATTGCCAACATTCTGGCAGATAGGTTCAGTGCTAACGTTACCCCCCTCTCATCCCATAAAGGGCCCTCCTATAATCACGGCTGCACAGGTAAAAAAAAAACACACTCTCTAAAGCCAAGAACACAGCATCCATGGGACCTGACAACATCCCAGGCTGCGTTCTACATGAACTACAGAACGAAGTGGCACCCCACCTAAGTATCATGTTCAATCATAGCTTCACCTTAGACTATGTGCCCACTGAATGGCACACAGCGACGGTTATCCCACTCCACTATGGGGGAGCCACCACGGAACCCCGGAAACTACCTTCCCATTAGCCTGACGAGCCTGGTCTGCAAGGCTATGGAATGTATCATCATGGAACTTATAAACAATGACATTGATAATCTCTAAACTCTGGACCCCACCCAGTTCGGGTTTGTAAAAGGTAGATCATGTCTCCTAAACCTGACAGACTTCTTTGAAGTGGTCACCAAAGCCATAGATGCAGGTAAGGTGGTTCACGCAGCCTATCTAGATCTCACCAAGGCTTTTGACATCACCCCCCACTCTGGAATTACAGATAAACTCACTAAACTAGGTATAAATACGCATGTCATAAGATGGGTTGCCAAATGGCTCACAGACAGAACCCACAGTGTGAAAGTGGCTTACTCCAAATCCAACTTCACACTAGTTACAAGTGGAGTACCACAGGGTTCAGTCCTGGGTCCTCTCCTGTTTGATATCTACTTCTATGAAGTACAAGCTAACACAGAAGGTCTTTGGCTAATGAAGTTCGCAGATGACTGCAAAATAGGAGCCATAATCAAAATTCCAAAAGATGTGAACATTGTACAAAAGAGCCTCGCTGATACAGATGCCCTGTGTTCAAAGCCATGGCCTCAAGCTTAATGCCAAAAAGTGCAATGTCATCCCTTTTGGTAAAAACTCTGTACCCATGAACTACCACACAGGCGGTAGTCTACTTAACACCGAAAGTGTGATAATAGACCTTGGGACACAGGTGGACAGTAGTCTTCCTTTAATAATCACATTGCCACAGTAGTCAGGAAATCCTTCTACGTGGCACACCATCCCAAAAGGTTTCTCATCCAGGAAAAAAGAGGTCATTGTTCCCCTCTACTTGTCACTCATTAGACCCATTATAGAGTACAACGCCCATTTTGGTATGTACCACACAAGACATCTACAAGTGGAAAGGCCACAGAAATACCTCACAAGAGGATTACCGGCCTCAAACAGATGCCCTACGCAGACCGTCTCAAAAAAACTGCAGCTTTACTCCATCACATATTGCCTACTCAGAGGCGATCTCTGCCTAACACACACAAAGCTATGTCAAACCCAGAGCTTTTGGACATGCTCCACTTAAAGAAATCCCAATCCATCCAAGCTACACGCTCTAGAGACCTAAACCTTGTCACCATAATAAACAAAACATGCTGGAGAGATAGATTCCTGCCGCAAAAACTTCCCATACTCTGGAACAAACTACCTATCAATATCAAACAAAGCTCCTCATTGGCACTCTTCAAGAAAAATCTTGAGGATTCGATGGGAGATAGGAAATTCACCCCAGGGATCACTTCTGTGGCTCTGCTCGACAGTGGCACAGGAAAATAATTTTCTTGGGTGGCGAAAGCCAGGGTACCTTTTGGCAAGGCTTATATAGGCCCTATGGCCAATAGCCTAGTACCTACCTATGAACAAAGGTTTTGGAGTCTGCGCTGACTGTAGACTCGGGTCCCACTGCAGAAAAGACACTTGCAATGGTTGCAGCCCAACGTTATAGTTCATCAAGTTTGGAAGTCCTTGAGTTACAGGTATGGAGTGGTACCATTGTTGAGTCCCTGTTCTTCATGATGCATTAATACTCATTAATGTTGTTCAGATTATTATACTCAAATCATTGAACTAATGCACTGGATTATTTTAATTCCTCTCCCTCTCACTACTCACCAACAATATAATACTAAGACTTCCTTCAGGTCAGCACTTGCACCTAATACAATTACCCAATCTGGCAACTCTTTGTACTCTATCCATCTCCAAATCAGACAAATACAGAAACTACTTAATTTCAAATTTCAACACAAGCACCAACTAAACAATAACCTTCTATGTTCATGCACTTCACCTGGATAGCCTTATCCATGCACTTAATACTGTGTTCTGAAAAAATAAATAAAAAAAATAAATCTGCTGCCTATATTTCACACATGTATGTTACATTTTCTAAATAATATAAATAGCATCCCATGCACTGGTAGTCTTCAATTATTCTTTGTAGTTTAACATTTTGCTATTTTTTGCACTGCTTTTACCATTTAATGTTGCTGTATTAATTTTATTTCATTGTATAGCTTCTATAGATTCATAAACAAGTACTATGTAATCAGTGTGAAGACCATTGTAAACCTAACCAATTACCCAAATTCAGAAGTTCTGCCCAGTCTCAAGGAGAGCAGTACTAGATAGACCTGGGGAGAATTTGAGGCTGTTCATCCAGTTATCTTAATTTACCTTGAAGGTGGCAAGGGTGCTACTCTCCCATATGTAGCAGATTCTTTGCATTTAAGATTCCTTGTATTGTATACATTGCATAAGTTTACTGGGTATCCGGAGTAAAGGGGTCGTGTTTGTTAAAAAAGTGCTTGTGTTTACCATTTCATTGCTTTGTATTGTATGTACCGGCTAATATGAATGACATGTCAATCATGCCTCATTTCATATGCAGGTACGGTCGTCAATCATCCGTGCCATGCCCACTCCTGCGCGAAACTCCGGGTGAGCCAGTAAAGTAAAATATCACCCCAACGACTCCCCCCATCTGTGGACTAGACTTCCTCTCCATGTCAAGCACAGTACCTCGCTAGCCCTCTTTAAGAGGAACCTGGACGACTGGATGGAAAACAGAAAATATACCCCTGCGATCCTATCTGTGTCCCTGCTGGACAGGGAAAATGGGTGCTGACTTTTTGGAAACAGGATGAAATGCTTGGCTAGGCTTGCAAGGTTCTCCAGGCCAACAGCCTAGTATCATCCTATAAACCTAAAAACCATTGCTAAACTATCTCCTTCAGGAAGAACTACTATCCCCACACAACACTGCTTCCATACCTCCCATAGTACTAACATTGCACTTATAACCCTTACAGATACTATCAATAAAGCTAGACATAACGACAAACTGGTGCCAAAGCCACAGAAAAAAATTCAACACAAAGAAATGCATTATAGCAACCTTGAGAAATAGTCCACCCCAGTTAATTACTCCATTGATGAAACAACCCTAGTAGCTGACCCAATAGTTAGGGATCTGGGCACATATATAGACAGTAATCTGGCCTATGACCAAGATGTAGCCAAGACAGTAAAAAGATCATTCTATGTCACCCAACTCATATGCAAAGGTGTGACATCCAAGACCCATTATTGAGTATAATGCCCCCTTTGGCATGTACCCAACCAGGCACTTGCAACAGCTGGAATGACCTCAAAAGTTCTTCACCAGGAGAATCCAGTGTATGAATACTCTGTCCTACACAGATCACTTAAGGACCTATATCTATACTCAATCTCCTACAGGTTACTCCGGGACAACTTTACGACCAGCATATAAGGAATTCTCATATCAGCTGTGATGGGTCTCTTGCACATCCCCAAAACAAACACCAGAAACACTAGACTGGAATACCTGGAATTTGACTGTGACTTAAATAGAGCATACTGGAGAGACCAATATGTGTTTCCAAGGATCCTGTATACGGAAAAATCTCCCCATCTACATCAAGCAAGGTTCATCCCCATGATCCTATTCAAAAGAAACCTCGATAATTGGCTGGGAAACTAAAAATGCACCCCCCAGTCTGGCCCCCATGTCTCTGATGGACAGAGGTCAATAGTAAGTAAATTAATCTCCAATTAACATATCACACCCCCACAACCTGTAGCTACCTCTTTACTAGCATACCCAACCATATAGAGGGTCTACTTTATTAACTCGAATGCTCAAAAGTTCGAATGCATAAAGATCAACACATATGCATCGAACTCTTAAATGTTCGAAAGTAAATAAAGAAAAAAAATACATAGAAAAAAAAAAAAAAAGATGTAGGCAGGGTGGCAAGCCCCCTGCACCCCCCCCCACACACCCCGCTACTTAAATATACCAACTCAGAGATCGCGCTACATTGAAGTAAACAGAAATCTCCACCTAGAGAGATTTTTGTTTACAGTTTCCGATGGCTTGCACTTTTGATGCATATGCTTCGATCCATATGTATTCGCGGTTTTACGCTTTCACGTAAATAAAGTAGACCCCATATAGGTGTCCAAGGAACTCAAAGACAGAACTGGGTTGGACTGCATGGCTAGGCTTGTAAAGACCCTGGTGGTCTTTAGTCGAATATAAACATATGAACCTATTACTTACAAATAAAACTTGGCACAAAACTACACTCAATACATCATTCATACTTGTTTCTTCCTACAAATATACTCCTACTCCAAATTCAAGAGTTGATATAAATAACTAAACAGAATTTATATAATCTCTCAAAACATAAAAACATAAAAATGTACACTAACCTGTAACATTCTTCAGTAGGCTTGTAAGCATGTACTACTGTGTCTTACTGGAGTCATGTTTTTGTGTGAAGCAGGCCACTGTTTCAATGGAGCCAGCAGGAAAACCGACCCAGTACTGGCGGTAGTGTAGTGTACTGGCTCACCAGATGCGCAGTAGCAAGCAAACCCTCCCCCGTAGTTGTACATCAGTCGGACCTATTGAATATTCATCCGGGGTCAATGAATATTGATTCCAATGTATGAGAATGCTAAGAAAACATGCACTTTCCAAACATAAAACATGCCACAATGTCTAAAACAAGTTTCCGAACATGCTGCAATTGTCACAATGTATGACATTGCTGTATTTAAAATAAAAATCCATTTCCGAACAAAAAAACATCTTTCTGAACATAGGCATGGACACACAGGGCTACATTACAAGTATATTTATTATGCTGACCTCCACCAAACCACAAATATCCATGCATTAAGAAATACAGATACACATATAATGTGTTTCTGAACACCAGGCATTTACAGTTGAATAGTATGATTTGCGAGGTGGTAACTGACAATAGTCGAACTTGCAAGGTGTGATGAGGTTATATTGATGTGTGAAGATATGTATGAAAGTAACCGAGCTACGTGTATGCTTTTACATTTAAGGTGATATTTGTCAAGTACAGTTGTCTCCGAGCTATGTTTCTTGAAATTGTAGCTTTATGAAAGTAACCGAGCTACGTGTATGGTTTTACATTTAAGGGGATCTGGAAGTTGTACATTACTATGTGTATGGTTTTACATTTAGGGTGATATTTGTCAAGTACACTTATCTCTGAGCTATGTTACTGGAAACTGTAGCTTTAGATTTACATTAGAAGAGTAGATAACTGTAAAGTGCATGCTTTTACATTTCAGGGGATATTTGTAAACTACACTTGTCTCCGAGCTACGTTTCTTTAAACTGTAGCTTTATGAAAGTAACAGAGGGAGTTTACACTTGTGCACTTGACTTCCATTCCGCCACCTTAATTGTATGCATGATGTCATTGCTAATATGAATGGCACGTCAATCATACCTCATTTCATATGCAACTTTTAACGCCAATCAATGTAGCCACGCTCACTCCTGCACAGAACTGAAGGTGAGCCAGTACACTATCGCCCCAGTATTTAAACAATAAAACATGTTTGTAAGGACTACCACATACAGCACCAGGAGGCAAAGTCAGAACTCAGGTTTCACAACCCCTCAACAAAACTAGTTCTAAACTTATTGTCACTATCCACAAAAGGAAAACACAGTAAGTATTGTAAAAAAAAAAAAAAAAAAACCTTACTAATAAGGCACAATAAAAACCTCCTGAGCTAAAATCCTGCAGAGCAAATCAAAGAGAACATGATAAACCTGTTGCAAACCCAGGGTCCCAACTAATCAGGAAAAAATAGCCAGTTACCACAGTAATAACACCCTTACACAAAAACACACACACACACACACACACACACACACACACACACACACACACACACACACACACACACAAAATGAAATAACTGCTCACTCAGAGTGCAGTAAAACTAGTAACCTGCAAAAAAATAAACCTATAATACAAAGTTTTACACTATATAAACAATACAATGTGGAAAATACATACTTTCTACTTAAAATTCTCTAGTAATTATACCAAACACAAGAGATGCCATCAATAATTCACAGTTTAGATAAGAATCTCCCAAACATAAAAATGTTCACTTACCTATAATGTCCAAGTGTGCAGTCTAAACAAGTCCCATTAAGTCTTCTAGCAGCCATCTCCAAGAAAGTTGACTGTTTCTCCAAAGAACTTGCACAAAATCTATGTACTACTAAAACAACAGGATAAGGCCATCTTCTGTAAAACTTACTGCAAAATTCAAGTCACCTATGGTAAATCATGATGGTGGTCATTTATAATTCCACTGTCACCAGCCAGAAAAAGTAAAATTCTTAAAAAAGTAGAACATTATAAACAAGGCTTCAATAACTTCTCCTCCAACCTCAATCGTGACTGCAAGTTTCACACCTGTGCTGATCACTGTAGAAAGTGACATGTATCATTTAATAAAACAGCATATCCACCTCCAAACAAGTAAGCCAAGCCTTGTCTCGTCACAGGATGCATCTAGACAATGTCTGAATTTACTACTTGGTGATGAATTCATGAACAGATAACACTAGTTGACACATTCAAATAAATACACAGTTTGAAATGAATAAAATATTGTAAACAGCTTGTCATTTAAACCTCTCATTCAATGAAATGAAAATCATTGTCAAACCACAAATCAATGTAGTTAGTGCCTCATCAAGTTGAATAGGGCCATTTTCACATGTGCTGGCACCCACTGTTTAATCCACTATGTCCAAAATCAAAAGCACTTAGCACATAGCCAAGGATGACTGCAGCAATTTTAGAAGAATTAACATGCAGACCAACTGACCCAGGCTTCTCTTACCATAAACTGAGACTTATGTTAACTATTTTTTATATATTGAGTCAACCTTTTAGTTAATGTAACAAACTTTAAGAAACTGTGGATTTTCAGTGGAGATCGATATCTGCTGAAAATGATAATGCAGTTACAAATACAGTTTTAATTGACCTAATTATAGGACTATAACATACTTGGAACAGCTATGAAAAAATAATTTCTGTGAAAATCTGGGGTACCACAAATACCAGCTGTTCAAGAGAAGAGTTGTAGAAAGAGATGTTGGCATGAGAGAAAACACATTCATTTTAATGATGCTCTTTCCTTCAAGAAGCAAAACCTCTAAATATATGAGTTGGGTTAAGCTTACAGAAACCAGCATCTCAATGTGATCTGAAACACAAAAGCAAAAAGTACATTAAAATATTTGACTGGTATGCTTGATATTTTTGTAGTGGCCATGGAAAAATGTTATGGTTTTGCAATGCAATAACCCAGTCCATATACTGTCTATAAAAATACCATGCATATACAGACTCTAAAAGATCTCAGCCTTTGGCACCAACAAAGCAGAACATACTCTCCTTTTCCACTTCCACACACTCCAAGTCCATACAGGTAACTCAAGAGGCACAAGGAAAGCAGACCTAAGCATGTAAGGCCCACTAACTCTGCTTGCATACATGGATGTGACTTAGTCATATGTCACAGGTCCTTAGGCACTGCAAGGACATTTCTACTTTGCCAGTGCCCACCCTTGAGTTTTTCCTCCTTTTTCAAGGAGAGCCAGGCCAGTCATATTAATTTATGAATACTCAACCAGTTTTCCTTTTTAAAGGCAGACAATGTGTCACACTGTTTAACATGGAGAGTTAGTTTGTTCCAGAGAAGTGGGTAAGTCATCTGCACAAATCTATCCCACCACCACCTTTTACTTATTTTTTGGAGTTGATTTAGAACTATGGCCTTACTATTAGCTGGACTGTTTGACTTATGGATGTATAAGAGTTTTTGGACTACTGGATCCATTACAACCAGCAAAGATTCCATGATCCACTTTAGTAATATGTGCTAACCCTGCCCCTAATTCTAACCTGCATTTTAAAATTAAAAAAAAAATCTGTCCCTTTAACACTACCACTACACAAGACATTTGGGACGTTCATCACATGCATGTACACACACACACACACACACACACACACACACACACACACACACACACACACACACACACACACACACACACAATCTTTCCCCTAGCCTAACCCTAAACACTATCAAATCACACACACTCAATCTATTCTCTTACCAAATCTATGCTGTAACCTAACCATAACCCTAAACACTTACAATCACACACACACTTAATCTAATCAGCCCCCTTACCCAATCCTTACTCTGCTGACTCTAAACCATACATTCATAGTCAAGGGCTTCTCAACACTGGCCAAAGCCTTTGCTACCCCCAGTGTGTCTTTTTTAGTCAGAGCTCATCTAATGAGCATCTCAACATAACCAATAAATCAAATCACCTGCTAGACAACATTAAGTTGACCCTTCTCAGTGCCAGGAGTCTTCATAACAAACTGCCAGATCTGGAGGTACATATGCACCTGGAATGAGTCTGTATTTATGTAGTGACTGAGACATGGTTCATAAGGAATGAGGACACCCTCCTCTTTGCCTAGTTTCTGTGCTTCCTTCAAGCCCTCTGGAAATGGTGGTAATGTCTCCATTTTCATCAGGGATTTCATTCCTTCCAAATGATACTCAGTGATCCTCCAAGTGAGCTTAGTTTACAGCAGGAGTGCTTGTTGCAGATCCTCTTTTAGTCTTATTTAGACTTAGTCTTAAGATCCAACCTTTTTTGACACATTGTGAGCAGGCTCCATGGTTGGATCTGAGGACAGAGTACAGGATCCAGAGGTGACCGTCAGCCTTTTCTGGGGCTCATTCTTGTCGGGCTTGGAGGGCTGAGCTCCAGATAGTGATCCCCAGCTCCAGATAGTGATTCCCAGAAAGTCATAGAGAGAAGACCTTTCAGGATTAGTTTGTTCTTGCAATCTACCAAAGTGCTGTGGTTAAATGTTTTGCAGATCTCACAGTCTACTTTTAAGTGAGCAGGGCCCAGGCAATATACACACAAATTGTGTGCATCAAAAAGTGGAATCTTGTGCCCACACTGCTTATATTTTTTAAAGCCTGAAGGCTTTTCAGCCATATTAACCAAATTTCTAATAATAAGAATAATGAAAAACTTAATTTTATAAATATATATATATATATATATATATATATATATATATATATAGGTCTACCTGAAAACGCTGAAAGTCCACTGAGAATCCCGACGCTGAGAACACCAACATGTTAAGGTAAGTGTGCGAGTGTGCGATAGGGACGGATGTTAGGGTAAGGTTGTGGGTAAGGTAAGTGTGTGATAGTGGCGGACGTTAGGGTAGGGTGCGGGTCAGGTAAGTGTGCGATAGTGACGGACTTTAGGTTTAGGGGCAGGTTAAGTGAGTTAGGGGTAAAGTAAGTGTGCGATAGTGACGGACTTGAGGGTTACGGGTGGATTAAGTGAGTTAGGGTTAGGGTGCAGGTAAGGTAAGTGTGCAATAGTGACAGACCTTAGGGTTTGGGTTAAGGTTAGTGCATAGATAGTTGTGTATGTAAGGTTTACTGTAGGTTTGTAAGGTTTTTGTTGTGCTTGTGTTGTGTGTGTGTTTTTCAGGAAAGGTATTTGTTTTGTTGATTGTCGGGATTGTGGTTTGTCGGGCACGTGAAGTTTCGTGTTTTTGAACTTTCGTTTTTTTTCATGTCGGTGTTATCAAGTAGACCCATAGATATATATATAATATATATATTTTTGTTTTTGTGAAAGAAAGGGGAGAAGAAATTACAGACTAGAGTAAACAAGACTACCACAAGGGTAAATATAGGTAAAAGAAAGGTAAATGCCAGAATGGTAGAAAGAAATGCACTAAAATAGTGTAGGATAATGGAGGATATACAATAAGTAAATATCAGAAGTATAAAAAATATAATTAGGTAATTAAAGCACTTGGTGCCAAAGATGACAAACAAGATCTGAGGTATGATAGGGGACTAGAGCATTATGGGTAAGGGAGGAGCTCAAGAGTTTCCAGTAGCCATGAGCTGTAACAAGCAGCAGAGTCATATCTGAGGAATGAATAAAAACTGAAAATATCAGATCCAACATTTGTCAAAGTTTACTGCAACCATAAATTTGCACACAAACCAAATGCTCACCCGATTTTTATAAAATTTACACAGAGTGCCTGCCTGTTTAAAGCTATGAGTGGAATAAATAGGTAGATAAATGAGAGCCTATAGTATAAAGCATTCCAGTACTTCAGTATAAAATTTAGCAAAAAAAAAATACAATGAAGACAGAGGCCCAAAAACAAAAAATACACTTTGCAGTAAAATGTTCTGATTCAGACACAGCCCTACCACAGTTGAAAATTAGCCATGAGGTCTCCTCTGGAACTGCCTACATTAAGGCATTTACACAGCTGAGTGATTCATAAAATTTCTCTGCTTTGTAAAATTGCATGGCCGCTTCCTGCAACAGACATGGCCAAAATGTGGTACAGGTAAGTGCTGGGGAGTTTAGTAGTCAAGTAGTGTGCGGGTGTGTGTGATTGTGTGCATGTGGGGGGCTGCATGTGTGAGGGTTTGTCTGTCTGGAAGGTAGCTGTAGGGGGTATGGAGGTGTGTGTGTGTATGGTGGAATGGATGGGTGTGGCTGTGATGCCTTCCCTACCCTTGAAACTCACATTCAAAGAAAATGCATCTGGCTGATAGTGTATTAAGTTTCCCTTTGCTTTATTTTCAAACCATAGGCTCCATGCATATATTTTTAGGACCATGTATACATGCATGTGTTCTTTAAGTCACCATCCTGATTGTATTAAATTATATTCCTTGTATAATACAGCACCACTTGTTAGAGCGTGTTTTAAATTTGTAGGTTTGAACATTTTTCCAGTGAGCAATAAAGCAAAATGTATGAACTAATAACAAACTGAATGAACTAATGAACAAAATGTATGAACTTCTCTGTCCACCTAGGATGACATGCTTGACAAGCCACGCTGCTTAGCTAGAGACGGCTTGCACCTGTCACCCTTAGGCTTTCGAATACTGGCCAAGGCTCTTGCCACCCCCATAGTGCCTTTTTCCGGCAAGGCTCAAAAGACAAACCCACCGCCGTAAATAGCACAAGTAACAAAAAACTGAGGGTAATGCTACTCAATGCCAGAAATCTAAACATCAAAATGCACGCACTCAAAGCACTCCTCAGTATGGAGAAAATCGATATATGTGCATTAACAGAAACCTGGTTTAAGGCTCTAGAAAGCACCCCAGCACTACCAGGCTACAACTCATACTATACATTTCGGCCACAGAACCCAAACCGAAATACAAAAGGCGGGGGTGTATCCATATTCATCAAGGATACCCACATCTCCAGGTTAGTGGCACAGCACGATGCTTCAGAGATAATCCACGTGCAACTAACAACAGGCAAAACTGCAATTCAAATTGTATCTTGCTACTGATCACTCACCATGTCCCAGGACTCCCATTCCAAGTTTCTGGAAACACTGGGAAACATAAAGGTCCTACCAAACACCCTAATATTGGGTGATTTCAATTACCCAAACATTAACTGGGAGAACAACTCAAGTACGAACTCCCTTCCCCAACATTTCCTAGAATTTATAAACACAAATGCCCTGATTCAACTGGTCAACACTCCCACCAGAGGTGACAACATATTGGACCTGGTCATCACCAACATGGGCGACCCGTGTTCCATACTGGAGGTCAACCCCTCGCTGGTTAGATCTGACCATAAACAAATCACTTTGGATATCCACATTCCTCCCCCTCCCCTGACAAGAAAACTACTGTGAAAAACTTTTCAAAAGCAAACTTCACGTTACTGAAGACTGAGGTGGAAAGTTTCAAAGCCCCCATGCTGAAGCATAACGCTGTCCAAGCTGCAAAATCCTTTACTAATGCATTCTATGGGCACCTACAAAAATGCATGGATCATGCCATCCCAAGCAAAACCAAGACTCACTCCTCCAAGGAAAGGAAACCAGTCTGGTGGACTCCTGCCATAAACAAGCTGTGCAACAGAAGAAGGAAACTAGTACAGAAAAGAGTAAAATCCCAAGAAGGGAAGACATCCCTGATCAGTATCAGCAAGAAACTATGATCCCTCATAAAATCATCCAAGGCGAGCTTTGAAAGAAAAATTGCCAAGGACTCCAAAGATGACCACAAGGCATTCTTTAGCTATGTCAAGAATCTAAGTGTCAATGCTTAGATCTGCTCTGAGTTAGTGCAGAATGGCACAAAATACACTGAACCGACCAATATCGCCAACATCCTGGCAGACAGGTTCACTGCAAACTTCACATGCCTCTCAACCCCAAAAGGGCCCATAACCATACCAGAAGAATGTAGAGTCCCTGAAATCACAGACACTCAGGTTAAAACAGCCCTCTCCAAAGCCAAAAACACAGCATCAATGGGACCGGACGGTGTTCCAGGCTGCGTCCTACACGAGCTAAAAGACAAACTAACCCCTCACCTAAACACACTGTTCAGACTCAGCCTCTCCACAGGCTACATACCCATAGAGTGGCGCACAGCAACAGTTATTCTGCTCCACAAAGGTGGAGCCACAACAGACCTGGGGGAACTATCGCCCTATAAGCCTGACTAGCTTGGTCTGCAAGGCTATGGAGCGCATCATCATGGAACTCATTAACAGAGACAATGGGGAACCTCCAAACACTGGACCCTACCCAGTTCGGCTTTGTTAAGGGCAGATCATGCCTCCTAAACCTGGTGGACTTTTTTTCAGACAGTTACCAAGGATATAGATGAGGGAAAGGTGGTACACACAGCCTACCTAGACCTCGCTAAGGCCTTTGACACCATTCCCCATTCTGGTATTATAGACAAGCTCACCAGCCTGAACATAAACCCCTACGACACAGGATGGGTTGCCAACTGGCTCATGGACAGAACCCACATGGTGAGAGTTGCGGGAGCTAGGTCCAACTCTAAACCGGTTACAAGTGGCGTTCCCCAGGGCTCAGCCCTAGGACCCCTCCTGTTCAGCATATACTTCTCAGAGGTGCAGGCAAGCACAGGAGGACTATGGCTGACCAAGTCCGCAGACGACTGCAAACTAGGGGCTATAACTGACTCTCTGGCTGACACAGACATCCTCCAAAAATACCTGGTGTCAAAATCATGGCCTCAAGCTAAATGCCAAAAAGTGCATAGTCATCCCCTTTGGAAAAAACAAAGTACCCACAAACTACCACATAGGTGGTAGTCCCTAAATCTGGAAGGCGTAATAAAGGGATCTGGGGACCCAAGTAGATAGTAATCTCACCTTTGATAATCACATTGCCAAAGTGGTTAGAAAATCCTTCTACGTGGCCCACCTAATCACAAAGGGGTTCACATCCAGATCAAAAGAGGTCATTGTGCCCCTCTACTCATCACTCATCAGACCTATCATAGAGTACAACGTCCCATTTGGGATGTACCTTACAAGACACCTGCAACAGCTGGAAAGACCACAGAAGTACCTTGCCAAGAGGATCACAGACCTCAAACAGATGCCCTATGCAGCTCAACTGAAGTAACTACAGCTGTACTAGGTTGCATACCGCCTACTCAGAGGTTATCTCTGCCTGACATACAAGGCCATGTCCAACCCAGAATTGATGGACATGCTCCACCTAAAGAAAACCTTATCCCCTCGAGCCACACGCTCTAGGGATCTAAACCTCACCACAACAATAAATAGGTCATGCTGGAGGGATAGATTCCTGTCCCAGAGACTTCCCATGCTTTGGAACAAGATCCCAATCTACATTAGGCAGAGCTCCTCGCTAACTCTCTTCAAAAGAAACCTTGACGAGTGGATGGGAAACAAAGTTTACCTCGGGGATCACTTCAGTGGCTCTGCTGGACAGAGGCACAGGGAACTAATCTAAGGGAGTGGTGAAAGCCAACACATTCAGGCTATGCTTATAAATGCCTTCAGGCAGATAGCCTTGTACCTACCTATGGACCTATGAATAATGACAAAACTGCCCATTTCAGAACATTTCAACCATAAAAGGCCACTCAAACTTTTGTCATTACAATCCACCAATACGCATAATCTCTGCAGAAGTAAAAATTATCTGAATGATTCCACATTAAAAAAAGATCTGTAACTAGTAAGAGGTTGCTGCTAGCAAACAATTTTATATTTCAATGTTTCATCACAAATTCAGTGCCTGCTGACCTTGAAGAATAAATTGCCTGTGGTGCATAATAAAATGGTAAGATGGTAATATTGCAACAGAGACTTGATGGCAAACCAATGACAAGTTCATAGTTGCAAGGCATTGCATCCCAAAGACAAGATGGCAGCACCCCCATCTCCCTTAAAATACAACACAGTATCAGCAATCCATCTACATGGTTTTGGAGTAGAACTCACAGCCTTCTGCATCAAAAAGCAAGTATGCTACCTATTGTGCTACTAACACTGCTTTCAAATACTGTTGAACAAAGAGTAATGACCATCTGCAAAACAAAACAGTTGCACACTGAAAACAGACTTGGCATGAGCAGCAGTAAACTTCTCTTCCCCTGAATCTCTCAGTTCCTAGAACATGTATTGAAATTCACAGTCTGGTAGCTGGTTTCAGCCCGAGTAAATTAAGTGGTTATCTAACAGTGTAGTACCTCGCAGGCGGTACTGCTCAGGTTAGGGCGTGTCCATAATGATTAGCATGTCAGCGCACATTTGAGTGACAGTGAGCGTTCCACCTTGCCTGTCCCATTATTTTATATTTCCCGTTATGTCTGAATAACTAACCTGCCAAATGTGTTTAATTTAAAGTTCCGAAAAATCACTAGTTTTACAGTTGACAACTATTGCAATCATGATCATTGAAACTAAAACAGTAACACATTGTTATAATAATTGCACCAGAGTAACCGCTAATTTTATGTGCTTGACTTCACGTTATTTAAAAAGTGATAATTAACTGCTAACTTTACAGTATCACAAATAACCTGCAAGGTTTTTAATGCCACAATCAAGTTTATTTCAAGAAAAATAACTACATATAGTTCAAAAGGCCAGCTAATGGCAAAACAAATACCTACATATATCGCAAAAGGCATGAGAAAGCATTTTATTTGCATTGGAATGTTTAAAACACAAAAAACAAGTAATAAAAAGCCTTTGATTGCGATCGGTCACTTTCACATAGTAAGCATTACACCCAAAAAAGCAGAGACATGACATTCAAACACCGGACAGGTTTTTAATGCCACAATCAAGTTTACTTCAAGAAAAACAAATACCTACATATGAGAATGGTTAATACACAAACACCAGACCGACAATTAATCATGAGAATGGTTACAAAAAGCATATACAAATACCGGACCGACAATTAATCACAGAACCAAGTCTATTGAACGCAAATCAAATGCAGCTCATGCAAACGGTTATTTGGCATGATTACGGACACCCAGCTCTTCCTGGTGCACATCCTGGTACTGACTTGTATGTTCAAGAAGGCACATGAACAAGTCTTTACTCTGTCTGCCATATTTCTCACGCCACACAAACTCATCTAGGTGGCTGTCCACCATATGCCTCAGTGTCCCGTTCATCTGCTTAAACTGTTTTTTAACATGACCACATACCCTCAACAGCATTAGTGTGTACACCAGTTGTAGGGTCTGCAAAATTCCTGCCATTAGCTGGCCTTTTGAACTATATGTAGTTATTTTTCTTGAAATAAATGTGATTGTGGCATTAAAAACCTGTCCGGTGTTTGAATTTCATGTCTCTGCTTTTTTGGTGTAATGCTTACTATGTGAAAATGACAGAAGGCTTTTTATTACTTGTTTTTTGTGTTTTATACATTCTGATGCCATTAAAATGCTTTCTCATGCCTTTTGCAATATATGTAGGTTTAAGCTACATGACAGCTAATTACTATTAACGTTGCTTTGTAAGTTGTGGGCGTTTAGGGGCGGGGTTTGCTACTGCACATCCTGCGAGGTACTACACTATTAGATAACCAATTAAGTAACCTGCCATCCTTAACAAGGGTATCTCACACACACACACACACACACACACACACACACACACACACACACACACACACAGTACCTTACTGATAATGTCCATGCTTTATTCCGCAGACAGAAGTGGGCAGGAGGAATGTTATATGTTTAAGTTCCCCACACAGACACAAAATAGAAGAAGCAATCAACAGCAGGTGTGTGTGTTCTGTGTCGACGCAAGCATGCAAAAACAGGTGTGTGGACACAGCAGGATGTAAATCTGTGCTGCACTCCAAAAGTCACTAGTTTTAGGAGGAATTAAGAGGGACAGAGCTAAAATTTCAGTCAGAATCAGGGTCATTTCTGAAAATCTGGGACATTTGATTTATTGGTGTACCACTCAATTGTCCCAGATTTTCAGAAATTACCCTGTTTTTGACTGAAATTGTAGCTGTCCCTCTTAATTCCTCCTAAAACTAGTGACTTTTGGAGAAAAGGCAATGAATTAATGAACAATTACAATAATTAAAGTTATAAACCTTTACTTCAGAAAATGTATATTAATTCACATTCTCTTATTCCATCAGTTATGCAAGTTGACTACTAATATTTTAGAAGTGCCACTGATTGTCACTAATTATTTCTGGATTTGTTCTGGATTATTTTGAAATTTGTCTTTGATCAGAGCTATGTTTACTTGTAAATAGCTAAGGTTTTCAGTTAGTCAGTAATGTCATACATTAAAAGGGCACTATCTCGTTTCTAACATCAGTTGGTTGCTAGAGTACCTTGTTTACATTTTAGTGCTGTGTAAGTGACATGTTCACACAGAGGCAGGATTTTCAGAGAAGCTGGTTAGCATACTGTGGATCAGATTTCACAAACTTCAGTGGGGGATGGTCATTCTATGAAATGCTAACAGACTAACAATTTACAGTTTGTTCTTTTGTATTTTTCTTCCCCCACTCATAGGCTATTAGAGTACTAGAATAACTGGTTTGGCCTCAGCCAGAGCCAGCAGTGAGTTCACATTTTCTTTAGTATGTGCTTTTTGTGAAACTTAGTGGAATGATTAACCCAGCCTAAGCAATTGAATTTTCTTTTGTTCGTTTTTGTTTCATGCTTGCTGCTACATGCCATTCTCCCTTTACTGGCGATTATTTTTCATACGGTCTGCAATAGTGTTGCTTATTAGTGCGTGTTCTCATGCAGACATACATTTATAAAACAGTTTCCCCTCATTTCTCAGGACAGCATTGGTTTGGAGAGTTGCATCTTGGAAACAAACCCACTGAGCTGCAAATGTCCTTAGACTCTAGAAGAATAAAATCTTATAAAGTTTCAATAATAAACATGTCAGACAACTTTAAAATTGAATCTTGTTACTGTACTAAAAGTATTTTCCCATTAGCTAACTTCCTTCAGGAATCACACAGTAACTGTCTGTATAATACTGATTCCATCCAACTGAATTTATTTTCTCGTTCTTCACTGCACTGTGGTAAAATGTTTAGATCTTTTACTCTTTTCCTAAATATTTGACTGCAGTAGGGTTACACTGGTTACCATTTGAAAATTGAGGCAGATGTGGTCCCTGTATTTTCCTATCTGTGTGCATAAGTATGTATGCAATATGTAATCTAAGTTTATATTCATGTGGTTGTAAAACCACAGCCTTGCTATGTCTCACTGACCGGCTTGCAATTCAAGGCATTCCTGAATGTCTGTCAAATCTGTATATGCTAGATATGTGATGCATTATGTTTTGTTTGTTTTTTCGGCTTTTCCCAGTTAGGGTTCGCCACAGCGGAACTCCAGTCCGCTAATGATTGGCAGATTTTTATGGTGCCGAGTTGCCAGCCCGACGTCCAACCTTCAACGAAGACATGCCCATTCACGCATGTCTTTCGAATGCCACTCAACCACGGGGAGGAAATGTAGAATCCACACAGAAGGCACTCCAGCCGAGAATCGAACAGGATTAAAATTTAGTATGTAGTGCACTTAATTGTTTTACTGGTATACTTCACTGTTAATATTGGAATTCTCATAACTTTTCTCAAACTTTCCTCTTTTGTGACACAAATGGCTGTGTTGATGAGACCATTTACCCCCTTATCAAGATGGAAATAGATATCAATTTAAATAAATACATGTATGTGTCATGTTTCATGTTTTTATCATATTTATTGCTTTTTTTAAAATGTATTTGCTGTATATCTTTATCTTTATAGATCCACATATATTTGTATGTCTATACACACACACACACACACAAATCTGTCTCTAAATTTGTGTGTGTGTCTCTGTTTATGTATACAGACGTACACACTCCCCTGTGTGTGGTGTGTTGGTAGATATATACATGCATACACTCATGAACTGGCATGCAGGAGGTATTTTGACTAAGGTGACAGTATAGCTGCAACTAATAGCATTTGTGTCACTGACCCTTTATTGCTAGTTTTACAAGTAACAAGTTTTTTCCATTTGTCATATGCCACTTGACAAGAGTATTAAAAGCGTGACACAAGCTACAGTAACTACAGACCTATAAGCTTAACCAGCTTTATCTGTAAGGCCATGGAACAAATGAAGGACCCTGTAAAATAAGGACACAGATGATCTCCAAACTCTTGATCTGACACAGTCTGGTTTTGTCAAAGACAGGTCATGCCTGTTAAATCTGGTAGACTTCTTGAAAAACGTCACCAAATCCATAAATTAAAGCAAATCTGTGCATACAACCTACCTTGACTTAGCAATATCAACCCTATGTTGTCACGTAGGTTGCTAACTGGCTCACTGACAGATCACACTCCGTCAAAGTTGGGGAATTTACCTCAACTAGCAGACCTGTCAATAGTGGGGTTCCACAGGGGTGAGTGCTGGGCCCCCTACTGTTTGGAATATTCTTCTCAGAAGTTCAGACCAAAACAGACTGGCTGTGGCTGACTAAGTTTACCGATGACTGCAAATTAGGTGCAATCATTTAATCCCCCAATGATGTCAATATACTTCAACAGAGAATTCCACAAATCAGTGATTGGTGCCAAAGCCGTGGACTCAAGCACAGTGCTAAAAAAAGCATTATCATCCCCTTCGGTAAAAATGATATCCCTGCAGACTATCATATAAATAATAATACCCTATGTAGCAACTATGTAGTGAGAGACTTGGGAATACACGTTGACTGTAGCCTAAACTTTGACCACTATGTGTCTACTGTGGTAAGGAAGGCAGTCTACGTTGCTCACCTCATTAGCAAAGGCATTGCCTCAAGAGCAAAAGAAGTCATAACTTCCCTGTACTTGACCCTCATCAGGCCAATAATCAAGTACAATGCTCCCTTTGGTATGTACCTTACCAGGCACTTGCAGCAACCTGAGAGACCTCAGAGATTTCTAACCAAGAAAATTACAGGGTTTCCAGCACGTCAAACATTGACAGAGTGAAGTCACTGTCACTGTACTCAGTAGCATACAGAATACTTGCAGGAGACTTGTGCCTGGCCTACAGAGCAATCTGAGATCCAAACTAATTGAAATGCTGCACAACTGCAAGTCAAATGAGATAATGGTCATTTTTTTCCAGGGCGACATAAATAGAACCTGCTGGAGAGAAAGATACGTCTCTCAGAGGTTGCCGCTCCTCTGAAATAGGCTATCAAATCACATCATACAGATCCTCTCTCTCACCATGTTTATGTGTAGCCTGGATGACTAAATGGAAAAACTTAAATTACTTAATGGGGATTTCAACTATGACCCTCCTAGATATGGGCAGTCAATGCTAACTAAGAGCTTGAGTTTATTGTTAGACCAGTTATATTGGGTTTCTCTAGTATTATACTGGGTAAACGTGGCTAGGCTTATAAATGCCTTTGGGTCAGCAGCCTAGTAAACACCTATGAACCTATCAAGTAACAAGACTATTCTGGCCTTCAGTCATCTACATTTTTAGAGATGATAATCTTACTTGTGTGTTGGCACACTCTCAGACTGCACTGCATTTTTTTAGGCTGTTGCCATATCCCTAAGAATTTGGTGGGCGGAGGTACTTAGGAGAAAAAGCTCAGCAGCAGGTGGCCAAGAGTAATTACATGCACACATTAATTTGCCATTACAGAGTTGGAGTTCTTCCTGGATATAAAAACAGAAGGCAAACAAGGTACTCCCAACTCAAAATCGGACAATATATGTATAGTTCAGTCAGGGAGCAATCAGCAAAAAGGGTGAGGTGAAGAATAATTGGAAATATTACACTACATTGCATTCACAGTAGGCTCAATTCAAGGGAGTGGCACTGAAAACAGCACCAGTATCAGTGTGGGTACAAATTCATTCACTGTATCAGTGGATGTATGTGAAGAACAGATAATAAACACCCGCAGTACAGGTAATTAGGTGGCTTACAAAAGGGTACTACAGCAGTTTAGAGACACTAGGAAGGTGCAAGGTGTCCAGTTGTGTGGCTCACAGCAGTAAAACAATGGAGGGCACACACCCTGCTGGTGAGGCTGATTAAAACAAGTTGAAGGAAGGCAGCATTACACCTGGCTAGCTGCACAAGGCCATGGGGAGGTAGTGCAAGCCTTATGGGACAAACTACAAAATATATGTCATCAGTAATACAACAGACTGCTTTTCATAGCCTGTTGTTCATCAGCCCTATGTGGAGCATTTAGCTGGGCAAGATAAGAATATTCTAATGATAAATAGGAGCAACCTATGACCAATCCGGAAGTGAAGAACCAATGACTGGCTCCAGCCTCATGGGCCTCAGAATGGAATGTAGTACAATGCTACAACATTATCAAACGCAGTGCCTACAACACAGAAGTCCACTCACACAGTTTCATCATGGACTGGTACTTAAGAATGCCATGAGAAGGGCACCTTGCTTACCCAGCTTCAGGTGAGGACCGTATTGAAGAAAACGGTGGAGTGATGAAGCTGGGACCATAAAAATATACTCCACACTCAGATTCCATGCTCATTTAGCATAGTGGCAGCTTCTCATGTGCAGTGAGCAAGGACATCATGGGAGAACATCAAGAAATTAAGAAGATGCAAGTACAGCACTTATGAAAGATAGCTGAAAAATAACCTCTTCTACCATGTCTAACACTGTTGGCTTTTATTTGCAAAACCTGGCTGTTACCTGTAAGACGCACATTGAACATTCCATCAATACCATTTGTTGACTGGAGCTTCCTGCATGGTTGATTGCTTGGTACATTGCTGGTGCTCATCCACCTGAATGGAAACACCTGTCTTATATATCACCTCCTGGAACATGCTGACATTACCTGTGATGGATTCTGGTACAAAAGGTATAACATTAAAAATTTCTGTTAAAGCCCAAATTACATTTACACCAAGTCCACACAGTTCACTGAGCTGTACACCCTTTCACATTCCTTATTGTTGCCTACTGTTCATGGTGATACTTATATCAAGGGTTCAATGGCATCTTTGAAATGTACAGTTCTTACTCTGTATGCCATTCTTCAGCAGACAGAGTAATGTCTATCAGTAGGGTACATGGCCCATTCCACCCTGTGTCAAGCTCTTACAGCTATGCAAAACACACACCACCAGGCACACCCACAACAAAGACTGTAATATTTTATAGGCACAGAACTAGAACATGGCTGGCACAACAGATTTCTCTCCCAAGGAATCCTATACTTACCGAATAAACTTCCTATACATGTCAAGCAATGCTACATATGGTCTTTATTCAGAAATATTCTGTATGAATAAAAAGGAAACATAAGTCCTTTATGGGGCATATGACATGGTGCTTCTTGACCATGGCGCTTAACTCATTTGACAGTGCTTGGACTTAGCTGGCTATGCTTCTCAATGGTCTTTTGAACTGCATTCCTAGCATATACCTATGAACTTAATCGACCTAATCTATAATTACCAAGTATCTTACAAATGTCATGGTGCATATGGAATACATATGCTGACAAAAACATCAGTTAATTGATGAATATATTTCTATAATCCATCTCATTTGAATGTCATCATATGGTCATTAATATATACTACTGACCACACCAATTATCATACTACCACAACTGTACTACAGATATCTCTGAACTGGGTGTGCTCTGCACGACAACACTTATTGCAAAGTTTAGCCTTACACAGCGTGCTATTTCCGAATACCAGCCTACTGCGTTTTATGTCCTTTAAGAGTACCAACATGTCGTTGTGTATTTTAATAACAAAAATCAAACTAATGAATTTGTACTCTCCAAGTCTCCATGAATTTAACTTAATCTCTGCATGAAATCATTTAATTTACTCCCATGATACAGTTGTTTGTTTCCACATTGATTTCAGTTTGGTAACTATGTAAGTGGACTGGCTGATGGATTCTTCTCAGTCACAACCTGACCTCCACAGTACAAGACACCAACAGAAAATGGAAGATAGCATAAAGTATTACACCACTTTCTGAAGGAATGTATAACAGTTTGGCAAAATGCAGAAGTGGAATTCAAACGAGATGATTGATAAAAATATAAGCAATGGAAGTGAACGCAAACTAGAACTACAACTTTGAAGACCAAAATAATAAAACTGGACAAACTGCACATATGGTAAGACAAGATCAGGAAAATTTTGAAAATAAAAAAAAAAACTTATATAAAGATACTGCACATAATAGAAAATAATTTCATAAATATACATATGTGTGTGTGTGTACACATACAAGATACGGTAGGACTGAAAAAGTACAGTTGTGTACCTACCATAAATGTAGATGTTAGAGTGTATTCACTGTTGCAGTCATTACTCTTGGGTTATCCTGCTGGCAGGCTACCCGCAGTCCGGCTTGAATTCCAAAGTCCTGGTCTGGCATCGGTTGCTGTCGCCTCTTCCCTGACGTCAGTGCGCCAGGGGTATAAAAGATGCAGCCGACACCATTTTCTTTTTTTCTTGCCCCAGATGAAAGGTGCCCCCAAATGGGTAGGCTAAATAGATTATGCCAATAAGCATACATGCACTAAAGTAACATTTCTTTCATCTACAAGCAAATACACCACAAAGGTTGTATAGAATAGAGAAGTACAGATAGGACCCAGCAAATGAAAGGGAAATGGTGGGAGGGTAACCTGGACTGCAGCAGTGAATACACTCGAACATCTACATTTATGGTAAGTACACAACTGTACTATGTTCATCGTGTTTCACTGTTACAGTCATTACTCTTGGGTTGAATCCCAAAGTTGAGGATGGGTGGCTGGGCTAAATAGGATTAGGAGAGGCTATGAGGCCCTGCAGAACTGCAGTGGCAAAACCTGCTCTGGATTTAGAGTAGAGAGGTAAGTGGTAGTGCTTTGTAAAGGTGTGCACTGAACTCCAAGTTGCAGCCTCTAAGATGTCTTTGGTTGGTACTCCTCTGAGGAAGGCTGCTGCTCTGGTAGAATGTAGCCTAATGGCCTTAGGCACTGATTTGCCATGCTGTGAGTAGCAGAAACAAATGCAATGGCCTATCCATTTAGAAATAGTCTGTTTTGAGATAGCCTTTCCTTGTGATCCTGCAGCATATGACACTAAAAGTTGCTCAGTCTTTCTGAGAGCTTTAGTTCTGTCCAAGTAGAAGTGTAGCTGCCTGTGTATGTCCAAAGAATGCAGAAGTCTCTCACCCTTGTTCTGTGGGTTTGAATAAAAGGTAGGTAAGTGAATGGTTTGGTTAAGGGCCACACTGGACACCACCTTAAGCATAAATGTAGGGTTCATACTCAGAGAAACCCTGTCTGGATGGAAAATGATAAAAGGTTCCACAGCCATGAGTGCCTTTAACTCTGAGACCCATCTTGCAGAGGTTATTGCTAGGAGCAGAGCTGTTTTCCAGGATAAGAATTTTATATCAGCTGTTGAGGCTGCCTCAAAAGGAGGCAGTGTGAGTTTTTCCAAGACATAATTGAGGTCTCATGCAGGTACTGGTGTTCTCCTTGGAGGTCTTATGTTTTTGGCCCCTCTGAGGTACTGCCTTATTAAAGGATGAGAAAAGATAGGTGGTTCCATATTGTAATGGGCTGAAATGGCAGAGGCATGAATCTTAACTGATGAA
This sequence comes from Protopterus annectens, assembly GCF_019279795.1. NCBI lineage: Eukaryota > Metazoa > Chordata > Ceratodontiformes > Protopteridae > Protopterus > Protopterus annectens. The sequence goes on from NC_056744.1 coordinate 1,658,820,046, forward strand.
AAGGATAGGCCTTTGTCCAGCATCTCAATTAAGTATTGCAAAATCTGTGGAATATTTGGTACAAACGTGTCAATTCCTTGTTCCTGATTGCAAGCACAGAATCTCTTCCATTTTTCTGCATAAGATTTTCTGGTACTGGGCCTCCTGGCCTCCAAGATAACATCCATAACAGCTTTTGAAAGAGGAGTGTTCTGAATGGCTACATTATCCGCCATGCTGCCAGATTTAAGGTCCTGAGTTGGCTGTGCAGGATCTGATTGTTTTGTTCGGTCAGTAAGTGAGAAGATTGAGGCAATGTCCAGGCTGGACCTTGAGACAAGTTCTTTAGAATTGGGTACCAGTGCTGGCGTGGCCAGTCTGGGGCAATCAGTATCGTTTTTGGCTTCTCTTGTCTGACCTTTAGGAGTACCTTGGGGAGGAGAGGCGGTGGAGGAAAGGCATATACTGTTAGGTTTTTCCAGCTGAAGGATAGGGCATCCACTTTCCATGCTAGCTTGTGATAAATCCTTGTGCAGAATCTCTGTAATTGGCAGTTGTGAGGGGAGGCAAATAGATCTATGTCTGGGCATCCCCATTTCCTTGTTATCATGCTGAAGACTTGTGGATCCAGTTTCCACTCGTGGGGATCCATGAGGTTTCTGCTTAGTTCGTCTGCCAGAGTATTTATTTTTCCTGGCAGGAATTGTGCTTGCAGGTGAACTTGATAGGTCAATGCTGTGTCCCACAAAGTCATGGCTTGTCTACAAGAGGGGGTATGAATGTGTGCCTCCTTGCTTGTTTATGTACCACATGACTGTAGTATTGTCCGTCTTTATCAGTAGTTGTCCTGGATGAAGTAGATCCTTGAAAGCTGTCAGGGCATTCCGAACAGCTAGCATCTCTTTTTGATTGATATGAAGATGCATCTGGCTTGTGGGCCATGTGCCCTGAATACATTTTCCTGCCAAGTGGGCCCCCCCAGGCATAATCTGATGCATCCGTTGTTAGTATCTGCCTGGCTGTGGGTAAAGTGAATGGCTGTCCCTTGTTGTGGTGACAGGCCTGTGCCCACCATCGGAACTCCTGTTGCAGGCAGGGAATGAGGGTAATTAATGTTTCCAGGCTGTGGCAATGTTCAGTCCAAACACTTTTTAGATACCATTGTAGGTTCCTCATATGCAGTCTGGCATATGGAATTAGCAGAATGCAGGATGCCATGAAGCCCAAAGCCTGCAGGATTTTCCTTGCAGATAATTGGGTCTTTGTTGCCAACATTTTGAAGTAAGAAGTCAGTTACCTTTGTTTGTCTGGCGTGAGATAAGCCATCTGGGCAGTTGTATTTAAGCTTGCACCCAGGAATATTATCTCTTGAGAGGGTACTAGTTTTGATTTCTTTTCGTTTACTGTGTATCCTGGGCAAAATAGTAATCTTTTTACAAATGCCAGATGCTTTAGTAGAATGTCTTTGTTCTCTGCTTGAATAAGGCAGTCATCCAAGTAAGGATATATTTGAATTCTTTGTCTGAAAAATGCAATTACTGGTGCCAGGCATTTTGTGAAGACCCTGGGCGCAGTAGATAAGCCAAAGGGCAGTGCAGAGAATTGGTAGTGCATTGAGCCAGCTATGAATCTGAGGTATCTTCTGCAAGATTGTCTGATTGGGACATGCAGGTATGCCTCTTTTCGGTCCAAAGTTACGAGCCAAGCCTTCTTGACCAGCATGGGCAGTAGCTGCTGCAGAGTCAGCATTTTGAATTTTGGAACATCCAGAAATGTGTTTAGTATAGACAGGTTCAGTATTGGTTTCCAGGATTTGTCCTTTCTGGGCACCAAGAAAAGTCTTGAGTAAAATCCTTGTCCCTGCTCTTGTTGTGGTACTTGTTGAATGGCCCTCATGTCCATGAAGGATGAAACTTGCTTTTGTGTCTCTGCCCATTGATTGTGTGGCAGATCTGGCATACCTTTTGCCCTTGGCAGGGTGTGAAAGTGGAACCTGTAGCCCTGAGACACTATGCTCAAGACCCATTTGTCCTGGGTAATTATGTGCCAATATGGTGAAAAAAGTGATAGTTTTCCCCCTAAGGGGGCTGCCAAAAGATGTGCTTGGTTCTGGCAGAGGAAAGTCATTGGGACCGTTTCCTGTATGGTTGTGATTTGTCTTCTCCGCTTTTGGAGGTAGAAGCACCCCATTGTTTAGGCCTGTATGAGCCTTGGGGCTGAGATCTGCCTCTGGGACGTCTGTATCTGCCTCTTTGCGGCCTGTCTGACACTGGAAAGGACCAATTCTTTCTAGGCCAGTTCCTGCTAAATCTGGGTGGCTGTACCTGTAGGAAGTCCTTAACTGTCTGCATGGATTTCGCTTTATCCTCCATTTTCTTCAACACCTCTTCTGCCTTAACACCAAACAAAGTATCATGCTGTAATAATAATAAATAAATAAAATAAAAATAATTTTGCTTTAACATGATCAGGCAGATTCTGTTCCTTTAACCAAGCATGCCTTCTAATGACAGAACCTGTAACAGCGGCCCTACAAGAGGCCTCCAGTGAATCAAAACCACATTGCAAAGTATGCTTTCCCACTTGTTCAGCTGCATGCAATAAATCCTGCATTTCCTTGTTATCAGAACATTCAGAATTTGTCAACATTTTCTGTTTAAGCAGTCACTAAGTATTGCGGATATTTAAGCATATGAAACTGACAATTTAAAGCCCTTACAGCCAAGGTAGCAGAAGTGTAAACTTTTTCCCCCATCTGTCCAGTGCCCTAGAATCCCTATCAGAGGGGACAGGGTTTTTTGCAGTGGAAGCCTTGACCCCTTTGGGACCCTGAGATATAGTTTCTGGGTCAGCAGCAGGGTTTTTATATAGAAATTTATGAGAGTCTGGAACCCTGTAGTATCTGTCTGGCTTAGCAGGTGCAGGGGGTAAAGAGTCAGGAGACAGGCCGGACTCTGAAAATACATCATCTACAATGTCTAGAACAGGTGGAATAGCAAGAGGTCTGTGCTGAGGTAGTAAAAGAAAGTCTCTGAGCCTTTTCTTAGATTCTGAGTAATCTTGGCTCTCCCAGTGAAAATGCTCCCTCATGGTATGCAGGGTTTCCCCAAATGAATAATCCTCAGGAGGAGAGGCTGAAGGAATAGATTCTTCAGCATCAGAATCCTCATATGGACCTGTTCAGAAGAGGAATCAGAGGAAATTGAAACCTGATCAGAAGAGTCATATTCTGTCTCTTGCCTAGGCTTCTTATCAGGAGGGGGATGGGAATCCCTGATCAAAGTAATTAGGTCTTCGGCCATTTTAAGCATCTGTTTCTTAGGCATGGAAGTCTGTCTAGGAGAATGGTGTACTTGCTTCTTTGTCTTTAGAGCTGTTTTCTTTGTCTTTGAAGTGGAGTTTGGCTTGACATATAATTGTGTAGGTCTGAAAACACCCTCAGAAGCCGATGCCTGCTCAGCGGCTCCGGACCCATCTGAGGGAATAGTTTCTGAGGGTCCAATACCTTGAGTATCCAGAGGCCTAGTCGGCTCCATGTGGGAGTCGGAAGGGGCCTGTGGCTCTGAGGTAGCGGGCATCAGGGGCTGCAAATGCACCTCACTGAGAACCGGCGAACCGGCGACTGGCCTAGCGGGGGCCTCATCATCGGTTCTGGACCTCGGATGCCTGTCCTTTTCCTTTTCCTTGCACTTTTTATATACTCTGGTCATCAGCTGTTCTGACAGCATTATATAATTAAACCTTCAGCCAAAGTAATGAAAGGCAAAATCGTACCGATTCTTAATAGTGCGTTGGTTAAATCTAGCACAAAACCGACAGCTAACAACGTCGTGATCAGGGCCTAGGCAAGGAATACAGTAAGAATGAAAATCCTTATGAGGTATTTGCTTCCCACAAGAAATACAATTGATAACTTTTTCTGACATTGGTCTGGAGCAAGAAAAAAAGTTTCCCCTACGGGGTACTTAGCTTTAATGAAGACTTCGGATCTGAAATTCGATTTTGAAAATATCAGGAGTCGGCCGACCGGCACTTGCAAACTGCTTTTGCTTCGGGTACCACATGGCAAGAAAGACTAAAGAAAATGGCATCGGCTGCATCTTTTATACCCCTGGCACACTGACGTCAGGGAAGAGGCAACAGCAACAGACGCCAGACCAGGACTTTGGAATTCAGGCCGACTGCGGGTAGCCTGCCAGCAGGATAACCCAAGAGTAATGACTGCAACAGTGAAACACGATGAACATCATACCTATGAAATTTGATTGACATTGATTGATGGGTGAGTATTTAATACAGCACACAGTGATTTACAATGTGGATTCATTTAAGAACCTGGATATATGGATAGATCCAGCTTTGAGGGTTTTTTCCTGATCATATCAACGAACTGGTTAATGATCAATTTTTAAAACTATGGTCTGTAAAACAAAAAAGGATTAATAAAGTCTAGGAAATCAGAAATGAAGAAATGATGGATTGTAAGTTATACTAGACCCAAATCAGAGACTGGAATAATACTTTAGAAATCTTATCATAAAATTAGCATGAGTAAATTGTAAAGAGCACAGCAAAAATATACCAAGGGCATTCATGGATGTGAAGTTAACTATAAAAGTATTTGCATTATAGCCCTCTACATCCCTCCAGGGAATAATACCTCTACACTCTAAGACATTCTACTATGGGCCTCTACCAATAGTAAACTTGTGACACGCATCCTAGGAGATGTAAACATTGACTGGAACAAATTTAATAACAATAATCCCTCCATCTAAATCAACCTATTTAATTTCAGTCAACTTAAAAATACTGTTACCAAACCCAATAAAAAGAGCCCCCCAGACTCCATACTTGACTGGATCCTAGTCTCTCACCCAAATAAAATCTCCCATACTGGCACCTTACCAGACTCCATTAGTGACCACTTGCAGCTTTCATCCATAGAGCAACCCCCACCACTCCTCACCAACACCAATATATCCCCACACGAAACCTCACAAACTTTAACCCCACAAACTTCTCTAATTCTCTCAAACCAATAAACTGGGACAATCTAAAAACTCTTCCTCTAGGCCATGCTGTTGAATTCTTCAACTCTACCTTCTTAGATACCCTTGACTCCCAAGCCCCCCCCCCCCCCCCCCCCCAGAACAAAACATATAAAAAACAATTCAGCCCCTTGGCTTACTAAAGACACCAAAATACTTTTGCAACAAAGAGACAAGACCTGGAAAATTTACCAATGCAATAAGCACCCCGACACCCTTCTAAAACATAAACAACTCCGTAACCTAGCCAAAAAACATGTTATACAGGATAAAAAAAATCATACTATACCAAACTACAATCAAATCACTCCAAAAACTCCAAACAATTCTGGAATTCCATCAATTCTCTTCTCAACCCAGGTACCAAGACAAATCCTTGCCCTGACACTACTAAGTCTGACCCAGAAATAGCCACACTATTCAACTCCTTCCTTATTAACTCTATAGCAGAACTCACCAAGATCTTCCCAAACAACAACTCCCCCCTCAACTCAAACCCCCTCCCCAACCAACCACCCCTGTCTCGCCTCCCATCTTTCACCACAAACCCATTTCCACCTCATACATACAAAAACTCCCCTCTAAGCTTAAGCCTTGCTTCAATGCCCCTGAAACATGCCCTCACTCTTTATAAAACTTGCAGCAGACGGAATCGCCATCCCCATTAGCATTCTCATTAACAGATCCATACAAGAATTGTATGTCCCCAAACTATGGCGTGCAGCCTTTCTTACCTCTCCACAAAGGAGGCAAAAATTATGGCATCTCCAACTTCCGGCCCGTAGCCATTCTCTCTCCTATTTCAAAGATACTAGAAAAATGCATCCAACTCCAGCTCATGCCTTTCCTTACAAATAACCAACTCCTCACCCCAGCTAAACATGGATTCCGTCCCGGCCACAGCACAATAACTGCTCTTCTCTCATTCCTAGATATAGTAAACCACACCCGTGACTCTGGAGAACTAGTATCCACAGTTCTCCTGCACCTCTCCAAGGCCTTTGATGCTGTCTCCCATTCCCACCTCCTAAACCACCTTTCCAATCTTAATCTCTCACACAACACCCTCACCTGCTTCAGCAGCTACCTCTTTGGCCAATATCAGGCCATGAAATGGAAAACAGGCACATCAACTTTCTTTCCAACCTCAACCGGAGTACCCCAGGGTTCCATTCACGGTCCAATGCTCTTTAATATTTTTATTTATGAATTCCATGCGGCCATTCCAAACACCAAGATAGTTCAATATGCAGATGACTCAACTCTAGTCTGCTCTGCTCCAAACCTCCTCAAACTCCAAACAAAAACTCAAACTGCTTTTTCTACTACTGAGAACTGGATGCTACATAACTACCTCTCTCTAAATGCCATCAAATCCAAAACTCTACTATTCTCTCCATCTAAATCTCTCCCTCTTGACAAAACCTCCTTCAATATTCTCAGTCATGCCAACTCCACTATAGAAGTTGTTCCTTTTGCTAAACTTCTTGGGGTTACTATTGATGAACACCTAAAATTCGATACCCATATTCAGCTAAATATTAAGAAAACACATCAGAAACGTAGCATGCTGTACAGAAACTCCCATTTTCTCTCCCCTTCCACAAGACAGACCCTCGCTACTACCTACGTACTATCATTTCTGATGTATGGTACCCCCTATTAACTAACCTATCTTCCTCTCTCTCCTCTAAACTGGAAACCTGTTACAACAAAAAGTTTGCCACCAAGTCCAAATACTCCACCCACCACTGCATACCTCTCCACCAGCTGCAATGGCTAGAACTTCCAAACTACCTGGACTAACTCCAACTCACTACAGCCCACAAGCTTATTTTCATACATCAAAAGAGCTATGTATACCTAGATATGTCATTAGTTGTGAAATATGCAAATAAATAAAACCCTGACTTCCCAGGAAACCTGAATGCTTGCTAATTTATTTTGTAAAACAAATTAAATCACAGTTTCACATGGAATGTGCCTGTCTGTTTGCTTATTTATGTGTGTATGTATGTGGGAATGTAACTTAAAATTGCACTAGCTAGTTCTACTTAAAAATATCTGTCTAATCAATATGAATATATATTGCAAAAGCATTCCTTTCTAATGAATTTGTGGCATTTTGGTTACAACTGAAGGCATACCTCTCGAACTGTAAATATGGAGAGAAAAGTCTTGACAGAAACATGTAAATGGCTGAAGTAGTTACAAGTCCAAGATAAAAGAGCAGTCAACAGGAACTTTAGTCTAAAAAGTGTTAACAAGAACAATAAGGTATAAGCAGAAGACAGAATCCATATGGCTCCGAAATGATCGGGTATTCCCCAGCAAATACCCTCCACCATTTCACTTCCAACTGTCACTAAAGAACAGGCCAGCTCTCACCGTCTTCTCCACATCTAAAAAACATTGCATCAGTGGGCCCTAATAATATCCATGGATGCCTTTTTAAATTTCTCAAAGCCTTTTGGGTTTCTAATATTTTGACAGGAATGGGCCCCATTACTAAGTCAAAGTAAGTTAATGAAATTAGTATTGTTTCATTCTTTGATGTTAACCAGAAATGTCTTTCACAGCACCCGCAATGTGCCCAGCAATGACTCCTCCTGCAATTCATATAGAGTTACATGTATCGGTAACATATCGAAGTACGATTGTAAATAATTTTTTTATAAGATCTGTTGCTTCTGTTACTACTGGAACTGTCTTTGGGTGTCATCCTTCCACATTGCCCTTGTTTCTGCCTGAAAATACTGGTATTTTTCTTCACTAAGTGTAGCAATTTCAATGATCAATGCTACCTTTGTCTTCTTTTCATGGACTACTTTATCTCGTATCTGTTTTTGAACTACTGGTGATGGGTGACCCCATGTGATATAAACATCATTTTCTATGATGCTTTGCGGCCCGTGTTTCCAGTGGTTTTCAGCCACTTCAATGCCATAATGTTTGCACAATCCCCAATGCAACAGTCTTGCCACATTATTACACCCCTCGGTATAAAGTCCTTCTGCCATTAGTACATTACAACCATATACAAGATGTGCGACGGTTTCCAATTATTTTTTTAGAAAACCTACATTTCTCTGTTTCTCCAACATGTTCAATGGATTTTGTAAACCAATTGGTATGTAGCTCACTATCTGAGGCCGCCAATATTAACCTTTCATCTTTTGGTTTAAAGTCACCTCTACTTAACCATTCCTGTGGTTGATCCTGATCAACATGAGGTTGTTCCAAGTGTCCTATACTTGCAAGTACATTTATACATTTTCCATATTTTTTGCCTTCTCATCCGGTTCTTCACCTTGTATTCTTTCTTTTGTTTTTTTGGCACATTCAGTTCCTGCCTGATTTTTATCTATTTCTGGTTTGATTTCCATTCCTGCTTGACACTGATATGCTTCTGCTAGAACAAGTCATCTTAGATTTATTTTCCTCACGTTTCAATACTTTCACTACATTTGGGTCTTCTGAGGTCAGCAGATATGTGTGCAGTCCCATGATTGCAGATCTATACATGTACTCAATTTCAAGGATGCCCATCCCTCCTTTAGAATGGGGAACATATAATCTTGGTATGCACTGATTTTTATAAATCATTTGGTGAGCATGAAGCATCCTGCTTGTTTTCTTGTCTAATCTATCCAACATGTTTTGGGGCCAGTCAATCACTCCAAAACTGTAAGTTAAGACAGGAGGAGCAAATTGGTTTATAGCTTGAATTTTGTTCCTAGATGTCAACGCTGTTTTCAGGATTAGTTTAGGTTTTCTAAAGAATTCCGTACTAAGTTTTATTCACATTTGTTTATGTTTTATTGTCATCAATTTTCAAATAGTTATACACTCCCTTTTGCTCAAATTCTTTTATATAACATTCTTATCCCAAACTGATGTTTTTCTCGGTGCTGCAGTTTTCCAGCTTTAAAGGTTGCTTTTGCACATTTATCAAGACCAAATGACATTCTTATATCACCAGAAAAAGTTTTGACAGCTTGCAGTTTTGCTTTCAGTTCCTCATCTGATGAGCTGCACAGTTTTAAATCATTGATAAAGAGAAGGTGAGAAGTCTTTACACTTTGTTGTTTTCTAGGAGCCAAATTTTAGCCATAGCCATAGTCTAAGCTGTTAAGTAGACAGCTTAATGGGTTTACGGCAAGACCGAATAACAGCAGTGACAGATAGTCATCCTGGAATATCCCTGTTTGAATTTTTATCCCTGGAATGATAATTTTCCTTCATCATGGCTTAATTGCAAAGTGGTATGCCACTGTTTTATGGTCACTACAATGTAGTTGATCAGTGTAGGATATACCTAATACATTTTTAAGCACTCTTTCATCTATGAGTGTGGGATACTATCAAATGCCTTTTCGTAGTTAATCCATGGTACACTTAGATTCTTCCCCTTTTTATAGTTCTCCACTATGACCTTATTTAACAACAAATGATCCTTTGTTCCATATGACTTTCTTTTATTGCCCTTTTGCTCTATTGCCATAATTGAGTTTTCTTCAAAATTCCTTTGAACTCTATTGGCATCAGTTCCAGAATATAGTTTATACGTCACTGGAAGGCAGGTTATTGGTCTATAATTTTTAGGGTAGCTCTTTCTATATAGCATGAAACACAACCTGTCAGGCCCACTAGAATCTCTGTTCAACCACAGTCTCCAGACAGGCTCGTCTCTATGGAGTGGAGGACTGCAACTGTCATCCTACTACACAAAGGTAGATGATCAACTGAGTCAGGGAACTACAGACAAATGAGTTTGTCTAATCTTACATGAATATTCATGGATACGATTACCGGGGACCTGATTAACAGAGACATAGGAAATCTTAAGAAAAACTGGACCTATCCTTGTTTTGTTTTGTCAAGGGCAGTTAATGCCTACTAACCCTGGTGAACTACTTCAAGAAGGTCACTAGAGCCATGGATGAGGGCAAAACAGTGCATAATGCCTACCTCAACCTGGCACAGGCATTTGACATGATACCTCACTAGGGTATTTTAGAGAGACTCACTAATGTAGACACAGATCCCTAGGTCACCCAATGGATAGCCAAATGACTCACATATAGGATACATTAAGTTAAGGTGGGGGAATCCACCTCCACCAATAGCCCTGTTAATAATGGTGTCCCACAGGGCTCATAATGGGACTTCTCTGTATTCAAGGCAAATGTAGAGGTCTTTTGGCTGACCAGACTGACTGATGACTACAAGCTGGTTACAATCAATAAATCCCTCAAAGATGTAGATATCTTAGAAGAGATTCTGACAGACAAATAACTGGTGCTAAACTATGGCGTAAAACTCATTGCACAAAAATGCATCATTATACCATTTAGGATAATGATCACACCTGCAAATTACAACAGTGACAACTCTCTCTTATGATTAGAGTAGACCTAGTGATAAAGGACTTGGGAACTCTCCATAAAGGTGGTGCCTCAACGGATCCTGGAAACTATCGCCCCATAAGCCTGACTAGCTTGGTCTGCAAAGCTATGGAAAGGATCATCATGGACCTCATAAATAAAGATATTGGGGACCTACAAACACTGGATCCTACCCAGTTCGGCTTTGTTAAGGGCAGATCCTGCCTCTTAAACCTGGTTGATTTCTTTGAAACAGTCACCAAGGCCATTGACGAGGGGAAGGTGGTCCACACAGCCTACCTGGACCTCATAAAGCCTTTGATACAATACTCCACTCGGGCATTATAGATAAGCTCACCAGCTTAAATATAAACCCCTATGTCACTAGATGGATTGCAAACTGGCTGAAGGACAGAACCCACATGGTTAGAATTGCTGGAGCCATGTCAGACTCCAAACCAGTTACAAGTGGTGTCACAAGGCTCAGTCCTGGGACCTCTCTTGTTCGGTATATATTTCTCGGAGGTACAGGCCAACACGAAGGACTGTGGCTGACCAAGTTCGCAGATGACTGCAAACTGGGCCATAATCGACTCTCCAGCCGACACAAGCATCCTCCAAAAGGGCGTCATAGAAACAGACAACTGGTGCCAGAGCCGTGGCCTCGAGCTAAATGCCAAAATTGTATAGTCATCCCTTTGGCAAAAACAAAGTGCCCACAAATTACCACATAGGTGGTAATCCATTAAGTACAGAAGAAGTAATTAGGGACCTGGGGGCCCAAGTTGATAACAATTTCTCATTTGACAACCACGTGGCCAAAGTGGTTAGAAAAACATTTTATATAGCCCACTTAGTCATGAAGGAATTCGCATCTAGATCAGGGGAGGTCATCGGGCCTCTTTACTCATCCCTCATCAGGCCCATAATTGAGTACAATACCCCTTTTGGGATGTACCTTACCAGACACCTGCAGCAACTGGAAAGACCCCAAAAGTACCTCACCAAGAGGATCAAAGGGCTCAAACAGATGCCATATGCTGCCCGGTTAAAGAAACTCCAGCTCTACTCAGTGGCATACCGCCTGTTCAGAGGCGATCTGTGCCTGACGTATAAAGCCATGTCCAACCCGGAATTAATGGACATGCTGCACCTCAGAAAACACAAATCCCATCGAGCTACGCGCTCGAGAGACTTGAACCTCAGCACTGAAATAAATAGGACATGCTGGAGGGACAGATTCATAACCCAGAGGCTCCCTTCACTCTGGAATAAAATCCCAGTCCAGGTTAGGCTCATTGACTCTCTTCAAGAGGAATCTTGATGAGTGGATGGGAGATCGTAGGTTTACTCCGGGTATCACTTCTGTGTCACTGTTAGACAGAGGCACAGTATACTAACCTCGAAAAAGGGCATAGCAAAATAAATTTAAAATGGGTGGCAAAAGCCAAACACATTCTGGCTAGGCTTATAAATGCCCTAGGGCAGATAGCCTAGTATGAACCTATGAAACTCTTAATGACAGTAATCTGAACCTTGATCATTATGTGCCATGCTGGTGAGAAAATCCTTCTATCTGGTGCAACTTTAAGGGCAAGGCATCCAGATCTAAGGATATCATACCCCACTATACTCAGCTCTCAGACCAATAATAGAGTACAATGCACCCTTTGGCATGTTCCTAACCAGTCATTTGCCAACAGCTAGAGTGGTCACACAAGTTCCTCGCTAAAAGAATACAGGGTGTAAGTAACATGTCATATGTGGACCACATCAAAGCTCTGTTCCTACACAGAGTCTCCTACAGACCAGTGAGAGGTGATCTACGACTACTCTACAAGGCATTCACCCATCCAGTCCTTATTAATCTGCTATACATTCAGAGAAATGACAGCATTCAAATTACCTGATATAAGGATCTAAACATTGTCTGTGACATAAGCACAGGAGGAACTGTTGGAGGAACTGATGTATCTCACAACATGGGGCTTACTTGACCAAACTGGAGTCAATCCAAATACAGCCAAACACTCTGGTCATTGAGGATTTCAATTATCCCACCATCAATTGGGAAACCTACTCCAACACTATCTCACTTGTGCAAAAGTTCCTTGACTTTGTTAAATCAAATGCCCTAGAACAAATTGTTCATACCCCAACAAGAGGAACGAGGATACTAGATCTGGTTCTCACTAACATGACCAACAAATGCACCACCACAACTGTCAGACCCTTATTAGTTACATTTGACCACAAATCAGTCTTCTTCAAACTGGCACTAACACCAGCAGTTGCAAAGGGCAAAGTCAGGCTAAAAATCTTCACTAAGGCAAACTATACCCTCCTAGGGAAGATATAAATGCATTCCAAGCCTCACACCAGCTGGAAGTGACAACTATACCAAAGCTTACACTGAAGCCCTGTAGAATCACTTGTATAAAGTGTAAAGACTCGACTGTTCCAGAGAGAATCAAAACCAGGACCCCAAGAAAAACAAGCCACCTTGGTGGACATCCAGCATCAACAAACCTTTCAACAAACATAAACATTGCTGTCTAAACTAAGGCAAGGCCAAAGAATGAAAAAGAACCCTCCTCACCCTCTACAGGCAAATACAACAACATGTCAAATCCTCTAATGGTAACTTTGAGAAAAACTTAGCAATCGCAGCCAAGAATAACCATAAGGCCTTTTACAGCTATGTACATCACCTAAAAAGTAAGACCCAAGCATATGCCGAGTTAGCGACTAATGGTATCACACACGCTAACGCAGTGATAGCAAATATGCTAGTAAACAGATCTGGTGAAAATTTCACTCCTTTATCCCCTCCAAACTTATCAAAAATGTTGTACCCAACTCACCCCCACCCTATATATCCTTGAGCAGGCCATTAAAGCCTTGTCTAAAGCAAAAAAAAAACACAGCCTCTATGGGACCAGACAGCATCCAGGCTGCCTTCTAAACAAAGTAAAACATGAACTAGCATTGCCATTAAGTACCCTATTAAATCATAGCCTAACCACAGGCTTGTTCTTGTGGAATGAAGAACAGTGGCAGTTATTCCTCTACACAAAGGTGGTTTATCAACAGACCCAGGGACTCAAGAACCCATAAGTCTTACCAGCCTCATCTGTAAGGCCATGGAATGCGTCATCATGGACCTCATAAATAAAGACATAGGCCACCTCCAAACCCTGGATTCAACCCAGTTTGGCTTCATCAGAGGCAGATCCCACCTGTTAAACCTGGTGTATTTATTTGAACATGTGACCAGGGCTATTGACAAGGGCAAATCTGTGCACATAGCATACCTCAACTTGGGAACAGTCTTTGACACAATCCCACACTCAGGCATTACCAATAAACTTAGCAAACTGAATGTAAACCCCTTTGTTGTGAGATGGGTTGCAAACTGGCTCACAAACTGGTCACACACTATCAAAGTGGGTGACTCTACATCAACCAACAGACTGCCAACAGTGGGGTGCTACAAGGGCCAGTGTTAGGCCCCTATTGTTTGGTATATACTTAGAAGCTCAGGGCAAAACTAAGGGGCTGTGGCTGATCAAATTTGCAGACGACTGTAAACTGGGTGCAATTACTGAATCCCCAAATGATGTCAGTGTACCTCAGTAGGGTCTTACTCAGACCAATGACAGTTGTCTTAAGTCATGGTCTCAAACTGAATGCAAAGAAATGCATCATCATTCTCTTCAGTAAAAACAATGTCCCTTCACAATATCAAATTAACAATACCCTATGTACCCAACGAAGTGGTAAGGGATCAGAGATCAAAAGTAGACTGTGACATTAACTTTGACCGTGTGTCTAAGGAAGGCTTTCTACTTAGCACACTTAATTAGCAAAGGCATCACCTCTACAGCAAAGGAAGTTATAACCCCTATACGCATCACTATTCAGGCCCATAACTGAGTATAAAACCCCTTTCGGCATGTGTCATACAAAGCACCTGCAGCAACTGGAGAGAACTCAGAGGTTTCTAACAAAGATCATCAAGGAACAACAGCACTTTCCTTGCACAGACTGACTAAAGTCCCTGTCACTATACTCTGTACTGTATAGACTTGTTAAAGGGGACTTAAGCCTGCTTTACAGAGCAGCCTCCAACCAAACCTAATGAACTTGCTGCACGTCTGTAAATCAAATGGACTAGAGCTACCTGTTCCAGGGAGATAAATATGGCCTGCAACATGAACAGGATGTGCTGGAGGGACAGATTCGTCCCCCAGCAACTGTTGCATCTTTGGAATAGGCTGCCAATTCATGTGAAGCAAAGCATTTCTATGACACTGTTGAAAAGGAGCTTGGATGAGTGGATGGGGCACCATAAATTCTTACTGGGGATAGTGCTCACAACGCTCCTGAACATGGGCAGTCATTACTAAATACAATACCTGGGTAATGACCAAAGTATCTCTGGTATTACATTGGGATGAAATGGCTAGGCTTGAAATGACCTTTGAGTTGATAGCTTAGTAACCTCCAATGATCCTATGAACCTACATACCAAAGCCATTCTAGTCCTAAGGCAATACTAATTATGAAAACTGGGGCATGAATGGTGAGGTTTAAAAAGGTTCTTTTGATATTAGTTAAGTAAGTTCTTGTGATCCTATCATTTGTTTTTTACAGTGAGTTGAAAACGCAAGAAATTGTTTTCCTCAGAAAGCTGTGAAACAAAAACATGTTGGAATCCATGAACACATTTAATAACCAAAACCTGTTATAGTGGAATGTAGGGAAAGGTAGGAAACCCATTAGCAATGAGCTTCTCTTTAGAAAAGATACAAAGTTTCATTTTCTGACCTTGTTATATTTACCAGCAGGGAAAACAGCTAATATGAG